>NC_048230.1:15382654-15384872 GCF_002007445.2 Ailuropoda melanoleuca
TTCTTCAACTGTAAAATGTTGAGTCTTTTGATGTAAGAATCAAATAAGAGAATTCAGTCGGGCCAGCAGCAGTCTATGGTAGGAGCTCTATAAATGAGCTCTCATCCCTGAATTTCTTGGACACTCCTGGGACAAACACTTCCTGTGTTGACATCTCTAAGGACCCAGAAAGTTCTGTTTCTGTTTTCTGATCTGGACCACACAGCCCAAAGTCCCAGGGAAGGATGGAGAAAAGGAGTAAAGGAGTATCTGAGGATTCTGTGCTTACCAACGGGGGAGATCCACGAGTCACCCAAAGCGACACCGGCAAAGTTGCACCGGATGGTCCCTTGCCGAACGGCCTGAAAGAAGAGCCAAGAAACATTCTTACCAAGGGAACCCACAGACCTCTGTCCTTTCTTCAGCAGGAGGGAGGCAAGCCTTTACGCACCACCTTTCCTGAGCACAGAAAACTTCTGCCCAGCGTTTCTAAGACTCCCTGGGTATCCGAAGGCCTAAGAGACCCAGTAGACAGTGAGAGTACCTCTTTCCCGCTGCCATTTGCAAATCGAGGAAGAACTGCTCGAGTCTCTCTCAACTGTTTTCACGACAGTGTTGGGAGGATGTGCGTGGGGTCATGTGCAGCCCTAGCTTCTTTCCGAGGGTCACTGGCACTCTTTCCTCTGAGGTCTGGGATTCCTCACAAGGTGCTGGGGGGGTGGGTCGCTGAAGGGGTGGCAGGCCTCCTCGGGAGGTCCTTGAGGGAGGAATGGATGCCTCAGGACTATACTAGCATTTGTATAAAAATGAGAAAAAAGAATATATAGTGGACCCTTGAACACAGGTTGGAACTGCAGGGGTCCACTTTTACATGGATTTTTTCCAACAAATACAATACAGCAATATAAATGTATTTCTCTTCCTTATGTTTTTCTTAATGGCATTTTCTTTTCTAGCTTACTTTATTGTAAGAATACAGTATGTAATACATGTAACTACGAAATATGTGAATTGACTTTATTTTTCATTAAGGCTTCAGGTCAACAGTAGGCTATCAGTAGTTAAGTTTTGGGAGAGTCAAAAGTTATATTTGGATTTTCCATAGCACAACTTATATAGAGAAAGTGAATCACTATGTTACATACCTGAAACTAATGTAACATTGTGTGTCAACTGTCCTCAAACAAAAAAGATGTATGTGGGGGCGCCTGGGTGGCTCAGTTGGTTAAACATCAGACTTTGGCTCAGGTCATGATCTCAGGGTCCTGGGGTCGAGCCCTGCACTGGGCTCTGCATTCACTGGGGAGTCTGCTTCTCCCTCCGCCTCTGCCCTTCCCCCGGCTCCTGCTCTGTCTCTCTCTCTTTCAAATAATCAAAATCTTATTAAAAAAAAAAGAGAGAGAGAGAGAGAGAGATAGGTGGATTTCGCTTATGTAGGCAAGGAATACGTCTGGGATGATACAGAAGCGACTAATACCAGAGGCTGCCTTAGAGGAGGGGGATGGAGGCAAGGGGGAGATCTTTTACAGAATAGCTTTTTCATTTTTTGATTTTAAACTATGTACATGCACAGACTATTCAGAGAGCTAAAATAAAACAATGAACATCCTGACTTTGAACACCAGTAATTATCGAGAGAGAATTATGCATTTATCTGGGTTTTCCAGAAGGAACTTAGTTCTTCTCTTCTTTCATTTATTTCATTTTTAGAATCTACTGAAGTAATTTCTACACCCAACGTGGGGCTCAAAGTCACCACCCTGAGATCAAGAGTCGCACGCTCCTCGGCCTGAGCCAGTCAGGCGCCCCCAGGAACTTATTTCTTAAGTTACCTAAGTAGTCCGGACGACGAAGGAAAGTTCCACTTTATAGAAGAATGCCAGCTAATGGGTGTGAACACAAAGACAGGAGGAGAAAGCCATCATTTTGAAACTCCTAATGAACTTACAGACTTACAGGAGAATTAAAAATGACGTTAAAGCCATTAGGTGAAAGATGGGTGAAGGACTGGACATCCGCAGAGTGTGAAAAGAACACGACTCGGGTAACTTTCCACCCAGGCAGACGGCGAGAGAGACCCATGGAAAAAATCAAACTAGGTCTAGATACTATGTCCTTTCTGATTTCAAGCACAACGAAGTGCACAACATCACGGATTATCAGAGGCTGGCTATTTATTCTACAAAGGGCCAGAATTTAAAATATTTTCAGCTTTCTAGACCAAACAGTCCGTGTTGCA
>NC_048230.1:15385138-15393349 GCF_002007445.2 Ailuropoda melanoleuca
AGAGAGAGAGAGAGAGAGATAGGTGGATTTCGCTTATGTAGGCAAGGAATACGTCTGGGATGATACAGAAGCGACTAATACCAGAGGCTGCCTTAGAGGAGGGGGATGGAGGCAAGGGGGAGATCTTTTACAGAATAGCTTTTTCATTTTTTGATTTTAAACTATGTACATGCACAGACTATTCAGAGAGCTAAAATAAAACAATGAACATCCTGACTTTGAACACCAGTAATTATCGAGAGAGAATTATGCATTTATCTGGGTTTTCCAGAAGGAACTTAGTTCTTCTCTTCTTTCATTTATTTCATTTTTAGAATCTACTGAAGTAATTTCTACACCCAACGTGGGGCTCAAAGTCACCACCCTGAGATCAAGAGTCGCACGCTCCTCGGCCTGAGCCAGTCAGGCGCCCCCAGGAACTTATTTCTTAAGTTACCTAAGTAGTCCGGACGACGAAGGAAAGTTCCACTTTATAGAAGAATGCCAGCTAATGGGTGTGAACACAAAGACAGGAGGAGAAAGCCATCATTTTGAAACTCCTAATGAACTTACAGACTTACAGGAGAATTAAAAATGACGTTAAAGCCATTAGGTGAAAGATGGGTGAAGGACTGGACATCCGCAGAGTGTGAAAAGAACACGACTCGGGTAACTTTCCACCCAGGCAGACGGCGAGAGAGACCCATGGAAAAAATCAAACTAGGTCTAGATACTATGTCCTTTCTGATTTCAAGCACAACGAAGTGCACAACATCACGGATTATCAGAGGCTGGCTATTTATTCTACAAAGGGCCAGAATTTAAAATATTTTCNTAAAAAAAAAAGAGAGAGAGAGAGAGAGAGATAGGTGGATTTCGCTTATGTAGGCAAGGAATACGTCTGGGATGATACAGAAGCGACTAATACCAGAGGCTGCCTTAGAGGAGGGGGATGGAGGCAAGGGGGAGATCTTTTACAGAATAGCTTTTTCATTTTTTGATTTTAAACTATGTACATGCACAGACTATTCAGAGAGCTAAAATAAAACAATGAACATCCTGACTTTGAACACCAGTAATTATCGAGAGAGAATTATGCATTTATCTGGGTTTTCCAGAAGGAACTTAGTTCTTCTCTTCTTTCATTTATTTCATTTTTAGAATCTACTGAAGTAATTTCTACACCCAACGTGGGGCTCAAAGTCACCACCCTGAGATCAAGAGTCGCACGCTCCTCGGCCTGAGCCAGTCAGGCGCCCCCAGGAACTTATTTCTTAAGTTACCTAAGTAGTCCGGACGACGAAGGAAAGTTCCACTTTATAGAAGAATGCCAGCTAATGGGTGTGAACACAAAGACAGGAGGAGAAAGCCATCATTTTGAAACTCCTAATGAACTTACAGACTTACAGGAGAATTAAAAATGACGTTAAAGCCATTAGGTGAAAGATGGGTGAAGGACTGGACATCCGCAGAGTGTGAAAAGAACACGACTCGGGTAACTTTCCACCCAGGCAGACGGCGAGAGAGACCCATGGAAAAAATCAAACTAGGTCTAGATACTATGTCCTTTCTGATTTCAAGCACAACGAAGTGCACAACATCACGGATTATCAGAGGCTGGCTATTTATTCTACAAAGGGCCAGAATTTAAAATATTTTCAGCTTTCTAGACCAAACAGTCCGTGTTGCAATTACTTAGCTCTGCCCGTAATGCGAGAGCAGTTACCGGCAGTATGTAAGCGAGTGAAGAGTTCTAATAAAACTTTATTTGTGGACACTGAAATCCGAGTTTCATATAATTTTCACGAGTTATGAAATATTATTCTGCTTCTAATCCCCTCCCCGAACCCCCACCACCTGAAAATGTAAAAGCCATTCTTAGCTCACAGGTTGTATAAGAACAGGTGGTGAGGGGCGCCTGGGTGGCGCAGTCGTTAAGCGTCTGCCTTCGGCTCAGGGTGTGATCCCGGCGTTATGGGATCGAGCCCCACATCAGGCTCCTCCGCTATGAGCCTGCTTCTTCCTCTCCCACTCCCCCTGCTTGTGTTTCCTCTCTCGCTGGCTGTCTCTATCGCTGTCAAATAAATAAATAAAATCTTAAAAAAAAAAAAAAAAGAACCAGTGGTGAGCTGATTTGTCCTCTGAGCCGTAGTTTCCTGAAACCCGCCCTATTACAATATATGCTATCCAAAACTTTTACCTTGAATATATTAGACCTTTATACGTAACTTAGAGTTTCGTAGTTAATATAATAAAGAGAGAAATAAAGTAAATAAATAAACACCATGAAGATGTTACTAGACAAATCCAGAAAAGGAGACAAGCTAAGTGGTGTAGTTTCTTCACCAAATCAGAGTCATAATAAAGGGGCTGTGCTACATGAAAACAGACTTTAGGGACACCTGCAGCCAATTCCTGCATCTGGTTTGAATAATGGTTTAGACTAACCGGCTATCAAGGACATGCTGGGATCATTAAAGAAATCTGAATATTTGAGATGAAAATATACTGAAATGGGAAGGTGAGGACTAGTGACTGAAGAAAGCGGGCTGTAGACATTAGGTTAAGATGATCTCATATTGGTTTAAAAAGTATTTTATAAAAGTGCAGGAAAAGATGTAAAGGCCATCTACTAAGGTGTTAGTCGGCCTCTCCACCTGGTGGGAAGGTGACATTTTAAGTTTTAATTTGTGCTTGCTGTATTTTCTAATTTTCTGTTATGCACATATACTATTTCTTATGAAAGGTTCATTTTTAAAAGAACTAATAAATCTTAAAAAAGCGAAGGGCAGGGGCACCTGAGTGTTAAGTGTCTGCCTTCGGCTCAGGGCGTGATCCCAGAGTTCTGGGATTGAGCCCCGCATCAGGCTCCTCCGCTGGGAGCCTGCTTCTTCCTCTCCCACTCCCCCTGCTGTGTTCCCTCTCTCACTGGCTGTCTCTCTCTCTCTGTCAAATAAATAAATAAAATCTTTAAAAAAAAAAAAAAGTAAAGGGCATACAAGCTCACTGGAAACAAACTGGAACACCACAGGGGACAGGAGAAAATGTGAAGAAACTTTCCCCTCTGTCCCACATGCGCCCTCCCACTCACCAGTTAGCCCCAGTTCACAGCGTACATACCCTTCTAAATCCTTCCTTTGCTTTCACAAGCTTATATACACACGTATATAAAGACATATCCATTCTTCATAATGGCTGCAAAGTGTCCCATCATGGAAGGATACACTTATTTTATTTAACGAATCCTCTGTGGACAGCAACTGACCTTGCTTTCAGTTGATGGACATTGTAAGCAAGAGTGTATTAAACACCCTCTGACCTGGGGCGCCTGGGGGGCTCAGGTGGTTAAGTGTCTGACTCTTGGTTTAGGCTCAGGTTGTGATCTCAGGGTCACGGGATTGAGCCCCGTATCGGGCTCCACGCTCAGTGTGGAGTGTGCTTAAAAGATTCTCTCTCCTTCTCCCCCTGCTCCCCCACCACCCCACACTCTGACTCTCACTCTCTCTCTTAAATAAATGAATAAATGAATGTTTAAAAAAAAATCCTCTGACATACACACATATAAGAATTCCCAAGGACAGTTTCCTGGAACTGAAATTATTGGGTCCAAGGGCATACAGATTTTAAAAGTTGACAGAGACTGCCAAATTGCCCTTTTAAAATGATTTACCAATTTCCATTCCCACCAAGACTGTAGGAGAGCACTTATTTCCCTGACTTCTTACCAAAACTGGGTGTCACCAATCTTTAAAATATTTAGAAGCCTTATAGTTTTGGCTACTAACAAAAGTTGAGCATTTGTCATATGTTCAGGGGCTGTTTTCATTTTTTCCTATAAGTGGCTTGTTTATATTCTTTTCCAATTTGCTACTAAGATATTGTCCCTTTTTATGGTTATCAATATGAATACTTTTTCTATCATGTATTTGTGTGTGTGTATATATATACACCTTTTGAAATTATCTATGGAACTCTTAAGTTTTAAATTTGTCTAAATATGTCAACCTTATCATTTTTGACTTTTGGGTGTTCCATCATACGAAGGAAAGCTTCAGGGGTGCCTGGGTGGCTCAGTCAGTTGTGTCCTACTCTTGACTGAGGCTCAGGTCAGAATCTTCGGGTCATAAGATGGAGCCCCATGTTGGGTTCCGTGCTGGGCATGGAGTCTGCTTGAGATTCTCTCTCTCTCCCTCTGCCCCTCTCCCCTCCCTGGTTCACCTGCTCTAAAAAATAATAATAATAATTTAAAAATTAAAAGAAAATAAAAAATTAAAAAAATGAAGGAAAGCCTCAGGTTCTCTTACAGTTTTGATTTTTATGTTTAGATTTTCTTTTTTATGTTTAGATTTTTAATCTATCTAGAACTGACATTTTATGAAAGAAAGAATTTCACGTTACGGTTTTTCAAAGCATATTCTATCTGCTGCCCAATGATTTGAAATGCCATCTTATCATCGGATAGGATAATGCCATATGATCATATGCACGATACACACACGCTATTTACATACACATATGTACACACCATATTCTGCTGCACTGAAACCGTTAGTCTGCTGCTACGCTCGTACCACATTGGTTTACTCGCTGTAGCCTGCTTTATAGCTTGTTCCACATCTGCTAGGGCAACCTTCACTGTTCTCTTTGAAACTTTTTGTGGTTACTATTACAGACTTTATACAAGGTCCCACTCAAAGTATATTCAGTATCACGTGATATAGAAAGGAACAGAATCAGTTTCTGTCTGAAACCAAAATAACAACGTCATCTTCCCCGTTACCTTATAAAGTTCTAGACCAATGCCAGCCGCCATTTTTCCTCCATAGGACTCTGAGAAAATGTAGAATGGAATCGTCTAGCAAGAAAAGGAATTTACGAAGAATTAAATATCCCAAATGCCTTTTTTTCCCACACGAATTAATTTCGAATTTCTATTACATGTAATGGCCAGACAAAACAAATCGGCTTTTCTTAGTCTTTTCCCCCATATCTGATTAGAATACTGGGCTCCAAGGTCCTTCTTTCAAGCTCAAAACCACCTTTAGAGATGACAGAAACAAAAGGCCACAATCTGCTCTCGGGTGCAGAAAGGTTTTCTCTGATAATGGCTGGACACTGAACTCTTGGGGAAACTAAAGTTCATTCAGGCAACTGTAGTAGCGTCCCCGAGTCACTGCTCACCTGGAATTCCTTGTGGCAATCGAAGAAAGTCCTCAGGAGAACCATCATGTCCGATGCCACTGTGGCGAGGTCTTTGGCGTATGCGTCACTCTTGTTCACGTAACTGAAACCAGTGCCCACAGGGTTATCCACAAAGAGGAGACTGGCCGACTGGAGCTACACGTCACACAGGAAAGTTAAGTGGTACAATCACTCAGTTAGTCACCGACTGTCTTTCCACCGTCTTTTTTTTTTAATTTATTTTAATTTTTTTATTTCCACCATCTTCTATGCATGTGAACCCATTATGTGGGTTCATGTGAAGATATCAGCGTGCTTATGAGCGTACTGCTAAAAGGGATTTCAAAAAATAATACGGGATGGGAGGGGCGCCTGGCTGGCTTAGCCAGTAGGGCAGGCAACTCTCGACCTCAGGGTTGTGAGTTCAAGCCCCACACTGGGCCTGGAGTCTGCTTTAAAAAATAATAATAAGCAAGAAGGACCAAGAACATAGACTACTAAGGCAACGAAAGGCAAAGAAAAGAAGAGGCAAGAAGGAAAGATTAACACACACACAGGGACCAAGGCATCTAAGCTGTCCCTTTTCGCACAATACAGTGTCCTAAATGTAATCCACGAGTTCAGCTAGAACCACGCAGTGTCAGTCAGAGCCACGGCTCAAAGGAGTGACAGTACTTCCAAGGTCTGACTATCACACACCAGTTTTCTTCAAGATGAATCCAATTTCCACACNGTGACAGTACTTCCAAGGAGTGACAGTACTTCCAAGGTCTGACTATCACACACCAGTTTTCTTCAAGATGAATCCAATTTCCACACCAGCCTGGCCTCCAGTACACCGCAGGAACAGAATTTATCCTAATACTTTTTCCAAAGAGGCTCAGAGCTATCAAATCTTCTGTCTGGAAGGATCCTCGCTGATCACGCAGTCCAGCCGCGTCCTTTACTGGTCAGGGAATTAAAGTTGAGAAAAGACCCAGGACTCGACCAAGGAAGGTCGCAAAGCTGGGCAAGGAATGGCAGCATCAGCACTTAGGCCCGGGCCTCCTCACTTCTCGTTCACGCTCTCTGCCGGGGTCGTACCATCCCCCGAGTTCTGGGAAACCTGTGGACAAGCCGGTGTGGCACTCTGCTACTGCAAGCAGCAAGTTCAGGAATGTTCCAGGCTAAGGGAACAGCATGTGCAAAGACCTGAGGCAAAAGTAAACTGCACTTAAGGAGGACCAGCAGGAAGACAAAGAGAATCCAAGGCCTCAGAGAGGACCTTAAGGAGGAGGTGGTCCCGCATTGAGTCTTGAATGGTAGATGTGAGTCGGTAAAGTAGGCGTGAATGAGGGGCCAAAGGAATGAGGTCCAAGCCAAGGAACTGGCCAGGCAGAGGCCTGAAGGCAGAGTGTATGTGGACAGATGTTGGGAGATGGGGCAGGAGGTAGGCAGAGACCAGTTTATGCCCAGGAATCTGGCGTTGATCTTCTGGGAACTAAGGAGTGATCTGCACTATGGAGAGGCGCCCTGAAAGCAGCCGCTAGAGAGGGTGGAAGAGGGATGGATGGAGAATATTAACAACATGCGGGTGTTAAACATAGAGTTACCCTATGCTCCAGCAATTCCACTTTGAGGTAGATTCCCCCAAAAACTGACTATAGGAACTCAAACAAAGGTTTGCACACCAGTGTCCCCCGCACTTGTCATCAGAGCCAAAGGGTGGAAAACAACCCAGGTGTCCACCAACAGATGAACAGACAACGAAATGTGGTCTGTCCACACAATGGAGTCTTATTCAGTAGTGGCACATGCGACACGGATAAACCTTGTAAATACCATGCGAAGTGACAGAAGCCACACACCAAAGGCCACATACCGCACGACTCCATTGTGGTAAGGTGGCTAACACAGCCGGGTCTACAGAGACGGAAAGCTGACTTGTGGTGGCCTAAGGAGAGACTGGTGGTTAACAGGTAAGGGTTTTCTGGGATGGGAGCGTACTGGAAATGTTCTGAAATTTATTGTGGTAATGGTTGTAAAACTCTGAATATACGGAAAGCCACTGAACCGTAAACTTTAAATGCGTGAGTCGTATGGTATGTGAATATTTCAATAAGGCTGTATTTTAAGAATTCATTTTTAGGGATGCCTGGGTGGTTCAGTCGGTTAAGGGTCTGCCTTCGGCTCAGGTCATGATCCCGGGTCCTGGGATCCAGCCCCGCATTGTGCTCCGCACTCAGTGGGGAGTCTGCTTCTCCCTCTCCCTCTGCTCGTGCTCTTGTGGGTGGGTAGAGGGTCTGGTGTACTAATGAATATAGTTTGGGGTNACAACCCAGGTGTCCACCAACAGATGAAGAGACAACGAAATGTGGTCTGTCCACACAATGGAGTCTTATTCAGTAGTGGCACATGCGACACGGATACACCTTGTAAATACCATGCGAAGTGACAGAAGCCACACACCAAAGGCCACATACCGCACGACTCCATTGTGGTAAGGTGGCTAACACAGCCGGGTCTACAGAGACGGAAAGCTGACTTGTGGTGGCCTAAGGAGAGACTGGTGGTTAACAGGTAAGGGTTTTCTGGGATGGGAGCGTACTGGAAATGTTCTGAAATTTATTGTGGTAATGGTTGTAAAACTCTGAATATACGGAAAGCCACTGAACCGTAAACTTTAAATGCGTGAGTCGTATGGTATGTGAATATTTCAATAAGGCTGTATTTTAAGAATTCATTTTTAGGGATGCCTGGGTGGTTCAGTCGGTTAAGGGTCTGCCTTCGGCTCAGGTCATGATCCCGGGTCCTGGGATCCAGCCCCGCATTGTGCTCCGCACTCAGTGGGGAGTCTGCTTCTCCCTCTCCCTCTGCTCGTGCTCTTGTGGGTGGGTAGAGGGTCTGGTGTACTAATGAATATAGTTTGGGGTATGTTGAATAGGGGATATATGAGGGACATCCACATGGAGATATCTCAGAAACAAATGGAGAAATAGTTCAGGGGCAAAATTCTGAGCTGGAGATACTGACTCGGGAGTCATCAGCTTCCATGTGTCATTAAAGCAGTTT
>NC_048230.1:15395313-15507813 GCF_002007445.2 Ailuropoda melanoleuca
CAAAGAGCACATAGAAGAGAATGTTGCCAAGGACAGAGAATGGGAAACAGCAACATCTAAGACAGGGGAATGGTCAACAGGGTGGCAACGAAGTCCATGGAAAGAATCCCATGAAGGATCCGCTGGACTTGGGACTGGGAAGCCAGCATGCCCCTGGGGACAGGAGCTCCAGCAGTTACGGGGACAGCACAGTGGGTTAGGGCAGGGCTGCCCAACCTCGTCACGGCCGGGGGGCAGGGGGCTCATGTACTGCATCCTAGAACTCACGGGCATCGGGTTCCCTAGCACCCACTGTCTCCTGCCCCCAGCCCCACCCCCAGCCCGGAAAGCTCTAGTTAAAGACATAAAGAAAAGATAAAGACTAGACAGCAGTAAACGGAGGCACACCTCATTTTACCGCACTTTTTCTAAATTGAAGGCTTGTGGCCAGCCCCACATCAAGCAAGTCTGTCGGTACCATTTTCCCAACAGCATCTGCTCACTTCGTGTCTCTGGGCCAATTTTAGTAATTCCTGCAGTATTTCCAACTGTTTCATTACTATTGTACTTGTCACAGTGCTCTGTGACCAGTGGTGACCACTCAGGGAAAGCTCAGATGATGGCTAGCATTTTTTAGCAATAGGGCCCTTTTCCCTTAAGGTACATACAACACTGTTTTTCTACACATCACGTTAGTGCCCATGGAACAGACCACAGTGTAGTGTAAGCATAACTTTTATATGCCCTGGAAAATAAAAAAATTCATTTGACCCGCTTTACTGTGGTGGTCCGGAACCAAACCCACAGTATCTCCGAGGTACGCCTGTATAAAGAATTCTTTGAAGAAAGGGCAGGAGCTGGAGGGGCTGGTGCAGTAGGTCGGGGAAAACCTGTACATGTCCGCAGCCCAGGGAGAAGAGAGTCTAGAGACAGCGCAAGGATAGAGAAAGGCAGTAACTGTCCGAGTGGAACCCCGGGGGAAGGGACGTCAGCAGAGAGGACCCTCACGTGTTGTTCTGAGGTGGGCAGGAGGCCAGTACGGGGCAGAGAGGTAAAGCACTTACTAGCAAGGATGGGGGTGGCTGGTCACAGGGCTGGCTCTGTTCTCTCGGGGAGGCAGGGAGACAACAGGTCAGACAGGGAGGGGAGCAGAGTCGCAGCACACCGCAGAGGCGGCCCTAAGCCCAGGCGAAGCCCACAGCCGGGCAACAGCCGCACCCCGCCAACGCTGCGGTGTTGGCACCTGGGAGTCGGAACCAAGCAGACGGACAGTGGGACTGACCCAAGCTTGGGGGTGGCTGGGTTGTTCCGGGAGAGGGATGAGGGAGGCAGGGGGTGAGCAGAGAGGGGTTAGGGCAGGAAGTGAAACTAAGAATGAGGAAGCGAGGGAGACAGAACTAGGGAGACACCAGAAGGGCAGAGGACAAGGGGTCTGAGCTCTTGATGGAGTCAAGAAGCAAGGCAGGCGAGGGGAGAGGGGACAGGACTGGGGGCTGTGGACGGAAGCAGGGACCCTGCAGTTGGACTAGAGAGATGGCCAAGCTGTAGGGAGTGACGAGGTCCAGGGTGTCGGCTAGAATTGGCTTCTGCCGCCAAGTGGAGAGAAAGGTCAGCGATGTGGGAAGGCCAGAGAGACCCGGGGCGGGACAAGCTTCCCAAGAAATGGAAGAGGCTGGCGAGAGAGGAAGCCTGTGGACAAGTGTGCAAGACCCCAGGACACGTGGGGAAAGGGACGGGGCAGGATGGCTAGACTTGTGACTCCACCCAGAATGGGGTAGGGCCAGGTGCGGCTCACCCCTGGGGAGGCCACAGGGCCCTTGCAGTTAGGGGCTGTGCTCACCGTACCCAGGTACTTCTTCGTGGTTTGAGATCACTATCAAGGGGCCCAATTTCCTCGAAGTTTCCAAATCCAGTGCTGGAACCTCCCGGACCACCCTGCAGAAGAGAAAATAAAAATAAACCCAGAGGGAACATCAGTCAAATCTTAGTCATTATAATGACGACCACATTCGCAATAAACAATTTATGATTCAGCGATGGCTGGGTCAATGTTATACAAAAGACCCAAATGACCTGGTGAACCATGGTGCCTGTACCGATGGAGCCCCCTGGTAATGCTCAAGCCTTTCCAAGGGAAAAGACCCAGGGACGCCTGGCTGGCTGAGTCATTTCAGCATGCGACTCTTGATCTCAGGGTTGTGAGTTTGAGCCCCGTGGTGGGTGCAGAAATTACTTGAAAATAAAATAATAATAATAATAACAATAATAACAATATCAATCAATCAATCGATGGAAAAGACCTGGCCTAAGAGCCCCAGAGGGAACTTTCCTACCTCCTCCAATCCTCTGAGATTGAACTCCGGCCTGCCATGGGGTTCGCGGACCTTCAAAACACCTTGTCCACCCCCTCTCATTTTTAAGATGAGCAGTAAGGCCCAGGGAAGGGGCATGGCAATTAGCGGTCTGCCAGGCCAGGACCTGGGGCCCTGTGACGCTCCACCCCACCACCCTCTCCTCAGTGTCCCTGCAGACTGACAAGGGACCCAGACCGAGGGGCAGTTTGATCACGTGGATCCCCAGGACAGAATTCAGCAAATGCAAAGGTCCCAGTGCAGGGAGGACCCAATACCGCGTGTACGCAGGACCAAAGCAGGGCAGGGCTGTGACCAGAGCTCGGTGCTGGGGCCCAAGCATGAGAGGTGGAGGTCCTATGGGTTGGGAAGGGCTAAGTGAGGGAGGGAGACCCTTCAGGAGAAGGTTAGGGGAAAGCATGGTCAGTGCTCTTCGACAAAGCCTCAGGGGCCAGCTGAGCCGAGGGGATAAGCCTCGAATAAAAGGATACTGCCTCCCCGTGCATGAGCAAGATGGACAGGAAAGGGAGATACACAAACATGGAAGGAACCCCTCCAGCAAAACAGAAGCCAGGGCTATTTGTATGGGGAAAGCTAAAGAAAAAAAAAAGACAACATAGGGTCAGGGCTTAGGGGTAACTGGAGGACCCCAATATGGAAAGACCGTATGAAGCTATGCAATGTTTTGAACCAACACCAAACTATTATAAAACGGGGTGGCTAGAAATCTGTCTAATTATGTGCGCTCTGTATCTTAAGCTTTCCCGACAGCGTGGTAAAAAGCTCACCGACCAGACGCAGCTGCTCATCACAGTGACATTTGCAACAGTGAAAGGACGCACCTGCAATGTCCCTCGCTTGGGAACAGGTTCAGAAGTTATGACACGTCTACAAGACGAACCACAAACTATACGAAACCACGCGGAAGCACTGAAAAATGCTTATACTGCAACACGCGGTAAGTGAAGAGCTGGCGGGTATCCTCCCGGGAGTGCCGGGCCCCTTCTGGGAGACAGGAGGACAGGACCAGAGCGAAAGGAGGGAAGCTGGGAATCCCAGGGGCTTGACCTTGGTGGGACAAATCCCAATTTCCTGTCCTGTTTTTGATAAGCTGTGGTTGGCAGCAGGAGACGACACTCCCCGCACTGCCCCCGGCCCATGGCAATGAGAAACTGGCTGGAGAATGATTTATTTGAGAACACCCTACTGCAAAATCCTTTCTCCTTTAGAACATGGGATGGGGTGCTGTCATGGCCCAGGACTACCCAGTGACTCTGAAATACGGGGAACGTGTCAGCAGACCAACGAAAATGCTTAAATGACTTGAGAGTGTACGTAAAATAGCTCACTACTCCGCTCAGAGCTACCTTGCTGAGGTGACAAGACCCCGATTCTCAAACACTTGCCCACAGAAGTCAGTATGAGCGTCATCAGCTGGCTGCTGAAGTAGGTCTCCTTTTGGCCGAAAGTAATTATTTCTTCCCTAATCATATCGTCTTTTTCCTTCTCCCGTGGGCCTCTGAGCAATGACGGGCAGGTTGGTTAGTGAGCCTGGTGATAACCTGCAAACAGTACCTCAGCTCAGACAGGGTTAACCTAACCAAAGGTCACTAGCTGGGCGGCCTCCGGGGCCACGAAATCAGCTGTGGGCGGAGGCTCCTGCCCTGTCTGACAGGGGGCCACTGCCACTCAGCTCTGGGACAGCAGGGTCAGGCCCCAAGGTGCCAAGTCTCCTGATTTTTGGAAAAAGGAAAGAAATGTTTTGAACTTAACATGTTGGCAACCGGGGCACCTGGGTAGAACAGTCCGTTGCGTGTCTGACTCTTGGTTTCGGCCCAGGTCGTGATCTCAGGGTCATGAGATCGAGCCCCGTGCCGGGCTCCACGCTCAGCCCAGAGTCAGCTTGGGATTCTCTCCCTCTCCCCCCACCTCTAAAATAAATCGATCAATCTATTAAGAAAATGTTGGCAAGTAATTCAGGCAGAACCACCACCTGACTCTGCCATCAGCCAAAGGGAAGGTTTGCAGCCTCTGAAATTGAACAGTTTTTAAATTCCTGAGAAGGTGTCTCGGGGGGGCAGCGACAAGGGGCCGTGCACTGGCAGCTCCTGGCCGACAGGCCAGCACGCACCTCTGCTTTCTGCTTTGGCTCCGTATGTCGGCTTTCACTTGAGGGTAGAAAAAGTCCTGCTGATTAATAAAAATGTTCAAAACCCTCAAAATCCCTCAGATTAAAAACCAAAGCGCAGAGCACCTGGGTGGCTCAGTTAGTGAAGCATCTGCCTTCTGCTCAGGTCATGATCTCAGGGTCCTGGGATCGAGTCCCTCTCGGGCTCCCTGCTCAGTGAGGAGTCTGCTTCTCCCTCTGCCTTTCGCCGCCTGCTTGGGATGTCTCTCTCACTCTGTCTCTCAAATAAATAAACAAAATCTTTAAAAAAATAAAATAAAAACCAAAGCTCAGAAAACGGAACCCTGCCCCATCTCCGCCTCCGGCAGCCCGGGGTGAACAGAAGTTCCCTGGGATACACGGGTGGGATCTTTTCTCAGACATTTTCATATCTGCACCCTCGGGCTGGGCCTCACCTCCAGCCCTCAAAGGAGACAGTTGTGATAATCCTACAAGAGAAAGGGCCCTCCTTGCAAAGGGCTCCTCTGAGCTCTATCTCACCAGAAAAGTCTATAGAGGCCAGCTAAGGAGGCCAAGTCCAGGGCACTGGCAGGTTGCCTGTGAATACTGACATTTTGGGAGGAAGTGACATTTGCATCCCATGGAGGGGAGTGTCAGGACACTCCATTTACCGGTGAGCAACCTGGAGCCCAATCTGGGCCATACGTCCAGTTTCCAGAAGCTGAAGCAGGAGCGCATTCCTCAACCCCTCCCTAGAGTCTGGTCTTCAGGCGGGTGTGGGCCACCTCGGGACAGGTGTTTTAGGAAGGCAAGAAAGGACCCTCTGCCTGCCCCCAGATACGCTTCAACTGGCTCCCTGCCTTCCATCCTACAATCGGAGCTCGAGATTAAAACACAAACACACTCAGGGAGAAGGACAGAGCGCCACATTTAATACTAAGGTACAAAAGGCTGAGTCCTTTCAAAAGATCAGCTTTTCTGGGGGCTAGGAGTGAGGGTCGAGGAAGGACTGGGAGAAGAGGGAGAGGCAGGGCTGCTCAGAGTACCTCAGACTTTGCTTTGGAACTTTTCAAAACGTTTCTGTCAGCATACAGTCAAATGTGTCTTCAGAAGCTTCCACGAAGGCGTCCGGGTACTGACAACACTCAATATAAGCACAGCCCTGCAAAGGCTAGAAGCCCTCACTCTGGGATTCAGCCCCCTTGGTATACCATTGCCTTGGCCTGCCTCAGGAGGACACCGAACCCCCAAGCCTAGGCGACCCCCCACTGGCTGCTGGATCACATCAGTCCTTCACCGCCGAGCTGCGAGTCCTCAAGAGCAAGCAAAGTGGTAAGTGGGGGAACCTGACCAGGCAGCCAAGCCACTTTTACCTGAAGCCACATGACCAGGGGCAGTTCTGAGAAGTTCTTGCAGGGGTTAGTGGCATAATAGAGCCACCAGAACATGTGGGCGTCCTTGCGGACGGTCACGTAATCCCATACTTCCTTTCCCTCCTCTGCCGGCCGGGCTGTGACCGCTCCTGAAACAGAAGCACAAGGTGATCTTCCCCAAGAATGTGTGACATCCGGGTAAATTCCAAGCCCGCAGAGATGGCCATGATAAGCTGGAGATGACTTGGTTTCTATCTGAGGCACTTTACTCATGCTACTATATTGTGGAGATAAGGAAAGGCACTTCGGTTAAAATGAAGCAAACTAGGGGCGCCTGGTGGCTCAGTCAGTTAAGCATCTGACTCTTGATCTCAGCTCCTGTTCTGACCTCAGGGCTGTGAGTTCAAGCCCTGCATCAGGCTCCCATGCTGAGCAGACTCAGCTTGAGGTTCCCTCCTTCTGAGCCTCCCACACACTCTCTCTATAATAAATAAATAAATCTTAAAAAAAAAGCAAACCAAACTTAATAATAGCATAGGAAGTTGTGGGCTTTCACTTTTCCTTCTACACCCCCTGTAATATTCAGATATTTAACAAGAAGCATGAAACACTTTTACAATTCTGTTTTAGAAAGACAGATTCACATTTCTGGGGGGAAAATCGCAAAATGCAAAATGCTGACCTTTATATCTCATTTCATATATGATTAAAGTGGTATCCCAAATGAGAGGGACCAATATTCACTATCTTATGCTGGGGCAACTGTTAGCTTTTGTAAAGGAAAAAAAAAAAGTAGGTCCTTACTTGACACTATAAACCAAAATAAATTTCAAGTGGATCAAGTATTTCAATTTTGAAATTTAAATATTAAAATAATACAGAATACAAAAATATAATTGAGGATGCCGGGGTGGCTTAGTTGGTTAAGCATCTGCCTTAGGTTCAAGTCATGATCTCAAGGTCCTAGGATTGAGTCCCGCATCAGGCTCCCTGCCTGCTGCTCCCCCGGCTTGTGTTCTTTCAACTCAGTCTCTCTCTCTCAAATAAATAAAATCTTTTTAAAAATTATATATATATATATATATATATATATATATATANTTTTTTATCTCCGGATGGGGAAATGATGTAAGCATACCCCAGAGACTATAAAGAAAAAGATCAACAGAGTTGAAGACAGAGGCTTGTTATATTTTCTGTACAACAAAATTTATGTACATCAGAAATTAAAAGGCATACAACAAAGAAGGATCTGTGACAAACATGAAAAAGGATGATTTTCCTTACTCGTGTAGATCAATTTCAAAAAGGAAGATACTAATAGTGAAATGGGTAAAGGCTCTGAGGAAATAATTTATGAAAAGGAAATTTGAATGTCTGATATATATGTGAAAAAAAGGATTAGCATCACTAATATTCAGCTATGAAAATCAAACCAATATGAGGTCACTAAAAAAATCTTTGCTTATTTGATAGATAAAAAAATAATGGCAGGTGCTCAATGGCCACAAGGATACAGGAGACCAGTCCTCAGCGCCGTTGACAAGAGTGCACACTGGCATCACTTTTGGAGAAGGCAGCTTGGCTTTCCAAATATCAAAAGATATTCCACAGATCAAAAGCCACATATATGCACGTATATCCTTTAATCCCGCAGCTCCAATTTTCCCTAGTTAACTTTGCAGCAAAGAGGAGGTTCAATACATTCTCTACGTCACCTTTGCTAAAGTAACAACTCTCGAGTTACAGTTGTTTGTCTCAAATACCCCTCTGTAGTAAGAAAAGGCTGCCATTCAAAAATGATGGGAGGTCACCCTCTATGATTGGAGTTTCCTGCCTTCTACTTCCTCTTTTCTTGAATTTCAAGCCCCTGTGACAAGGAAAAGCCCAAAAACTGGTTTCAATGAGAAGGGAGTAGAGGAGGGGACAACGGAGTTTTGTGAGTGAGAAGGATGCAGATTAAGAAAACCAGCAAGCGGCTTGAGGAGGAAAACAGTGGCTAGATCATAGACTAGCTGAAGATTCTCCATACAAGTGACCTAAGAGTACAAGTCTCCTGGAAAATGACAGATAAGGCAGTGTCCCTTTTGACTTAACTGCTGGCCCTCCTCCGTTCCCTGGCAGTGACCACTGTTAAAATTTGGGGGGGGGGGCATATTTGACAACATTTTCCAGACCCAAGCTGAAGGGCCAGATGATCCGCAGTTTACAAAAGGAAAGAGGAGAACTCGTAAGCAGTCCGCCTAAGATCACAAGGCAAGTTTGTGGCCAGTTCAAATTCTCGGATCTTGATTCAGACCAGGAAACATTTTGCTGAACGAATGAAAATCGATTTGCTAGTCGTCCTATTAAACACGATTTTGTTTTTGTCCAAAAGAATGGCAGTGAGGGGAGATGTTAATGCTGTCTGTTCTGATAAGGAGAGAGAAAGACATCATCTCAATGAAACGTTCCATTCGTGGTAGAGCCGGTTTTTCAGGGCCCTTCACGCCGCATGTTTCGGCTCAAAATAAAAAGTCCTCATTAATCCCACGTAGCAGCCAATCATCGCAGGAAAAGGGAGGTGGACTTAGGATCCTGGAAACCTCATCGATCAGCAGTTTCCCCAAGTCATCTATTTTGCACAACTGCTTCTACCTAGGCGTAGGGAAGAGAGGAGTACCAGACCACTCAGAGCCAGAAAGGGGTAGAAAAAGCACTTAGCATGGAAGAAAGAAAGAAAGAAAGAAAGAAAGAAAGGAAAGAAAGAAAGAAAGAAAGAAAGAAAGAAAGAAAGAAAGAAAGAAAGAAAGAAAAAGAAAGGAAGGAAGAAAGAAAAAGAAAGGAAGGAAGGAAGGAAGAAAGAAAGAAAGAAAGAAAGAAAGAAAGAAAGAAAAAGAAAGGAAGGAAGGAAGGAAGGAAGGAAGGAAGGAAGGAAGGAAGGAAAAGGAAAAACAGCCAGGTTCTAAAGCAGTATAATTACGCAAGGTAGAAACTGGAGGACAGAGATTTGCTTTCAAAAGCACAAACGCACTAAGAGACGCTCATCCCTGGACAGATGAGGCACCGGCCGCTGATGCACCTTCTGCCCGAACCTACCGGTGCTCAGGCCGAGAAGCAGCAGCAGCAGCAGCCGCAGCACGGAAGAGGTTCGGGGCGCCAGCTCCATGGCGAATGCCGGGCGGCAGCATCAGCCGCAGGCTGGAACCCGCGCCCCACCACGTGACGGCGGTGGGTGGGACCTGGCCGGGGCCGGGCCGGGGGCGGGGCCTGTTTGAGGGGGCCGGGGGCGGGGCCTGGGCGGCGGGCGGCGCGGCTGCCAGTGTCCTGCACCCGCTCTGCTGGTCTGGCACACCCCGAGGCGGGTGGCGGCGCGCGGGGTGTTCTGTCGGCCCTGCCACGTCTTCCTCTGCCGTTTTGGGGACGGATCAGAGAAGTTGAGGCGTTTAATGCGTTTGTTTGACTTGGGTCGTGGGACAGGACTGAAACGCTCCGGACTAATAACCGCGAGAACCGTCCTTCCCGCCCGGCTCATCTCGTCCCTCGCCCAAAATAGGCCTGGCATTTCAAAAGCTACCCCATGTCCCTCCAAGCCCGATGAAGCCTGAACCAGCTGGTCATAGAACACTGCGATTCCATTTTCACAGATTTAACTTTAAAATTATTTTAACTATAAAATTACATATATCGTATACATTTTGGAAATTACAAGAAAAATTTAGATCCTACAAAACCATTGCTGGCATTTGGAATATATTTTTCTCTGGTCTTCATCTTTTTAAGTACAATGATAAAAAGTTTTATTTTTTTCTGTTGATAATTTGTAATTCACATAATTCTGTGTTAACATTGTCTTCACAACAGTCATTTTGTTTTTTAAAATATTCTGTTTATTTGGGGCGCCTGGGTGGCACAGCGGTTAAGCGTCTGCCTTCGGCTCAGGGCGTGATTCCAGCGTTATGGGATCGAGCCCCACATCAGGCTCCTCTGCTATGAGCCTGCTTCTTCCTCTCCCACTCCCCCTGCTTGTGTTCCCCCTCTCGCTGGCTGTCTCTATCTCTGTCAAATAAATAAATAAAATCTTTTAATTAAAAAAAATATTCTGTTTATTTGAGAGAGAGAGAGTGAGCATGAGCAGGGGGAAAGGGAGAAGCAGACTCCCTGCTGAGCAGGGAGCCTGCCCTGGGGCTCTATCCCAGGGCCCCAGGGATCACGACCTGAGCTGAAGGTAGAGTCTTAGCAGACCACCCAGGTGCCCCCACAACAGTCATTTTAAAGAGGGAATTGTAGGTTTGGGTAGGGGAAGGGAGGAAATGAATGGTAGAGATGCGTGTGTGTGTGTGTGTGTGTGTGTGTGTGTCTAAAGGTCATTTTTTTCCCTTAGGATATACTAAATAAATCACCTCGTAGAACTAGGACACAAGGTAATACAAGGACAGTGTGAGGGTCAGGTTATTGCTAAATACTGTATTTCAAAAAGTGCACATGACAGAAAACGAAACAGAAAAACAAAGTCCATGTGACAACAACTCCTTTTCCTGTTCCCCTCTGTACCCCTCTCCTCCTGACTCTCATAAATGGACAGATGTTTTTATCCACAACCTTGTGAAATGACACAGTCCTGCCAGTGAAGGGGAAGGGCACTGAGATTTGGGCCAGAGAAAAGAATTAGGCAACCAGATTCTCTGAAGCTTTAGCTTGGGATGGTCCTGGAATGTGTTAAATGTCACAGTGAGGGTACTGGGGATCACTCCTTCTAAAGGAACATTTGAAAAATATACATATGGGTTACACCTTTAGTTAAACAGAAATAACTATGTTACAAACATTGTCTAAAACTTTCCCTATCCAAAGCTTCCAACTTGGTTTGTGTCACCAGAGCTTCAAATACTCTTAATCATTCCACTATAGCTAGACTTTCAGGGTTTCATGTTTTCGTTGCAAACATAACACTAATGTAAATATATTTTCTATATGGTATTTTTGGGATTATTTCTTTAAGATAAAATAGAAGTGATACTCTTGTATAAAAGTCTACAAATGTTATATAGGTTAATTTTATTTTTTTTAAAGATTTATTTATTTTAGAGAAAGAGAGCAAGTAGGGGGAGGGATAGAACAAGAGCGAGAGAGAATTACTCCCCGCTGAGCAGGGAGCCTCATGTGGGGCTTGATCTCAAGACCCTGAGATTGTGACCTGAGTGGAAATCAAGAGCCAGACTCTCAACTGACTGAGCCACCCAGGCACTCCAACTTTAAATCATGGGATGGGCTTATTCAGTAGGGGTGATGGAGATATAGGTAAGGGCCAGGGAACTGCCTGATAAAACAATGGTGTATGGGGTACCTGGGTGGCTCAGTTGGTTAAGTGTCCAACTCTTGAATCTGCTCAGGTCTTGATCTTAGGAGTGTGAGTTCAAGCCCCGCATTGGGCTCCACACTGGAGTTGGAGCCTACTTAAAAATGAACAAACAAAAACAATGGTGTAAACGTCAACTACAAACTATGGTTGCCCCTTGGGGTAAAGGGCAGATGCTGACAGGGGGAAGGAATGGAAGGTAATTTCCTGAAATAACAGTAATGTTGTATACTTTGATAAGTGTGTTGAACAAATGAAATACTACTGAGTAAATTTCATTATTTTTTTAAGTTTTGTTTAAGTAATTTCTAGAGCCCACAAGGAGCTTGAACTCATGACCTTGACATCAAGAGTTGTACACTCCTCCAACTGAGTCAGCAGGTGCCCTTCAACTGAGTAAATTTTAGAGATCTTATTGGATATATTCAATGATTCATGATTCTGGCAGCATACCATCTGGCAGATAGAAAGAGGATCTAAGGAGCTGTACAAAATTGAAGGGTTTCTATAGGCAGAAACCTCTGACCAAGGCAGTTATTAACAAAAGAAAAAAATATATTGTTTCAGGTGAGATCCCCTTTCTTGGGGGGTGGGGGGAGGTGCGTTTATCATGCAGATTACCTAACGAGTGCTGACCAGGAGTTTCTAAATTGACTATTAAAGGGCACATACCTGGGGTATCCGGCTGGCTTGGTCAGCAGAGCATGTGACTCTAGATCTCAAGATTGTGGGTTTGAGACCCAAGTAGGGTGTAGAGATTACTTAAACATAAAATCTTAGGGGCACCTGAGTGGCTCAGTTGGTTAAGTGTCTGCCTTCGGCTCAGGTCATAATCTCTGGGTCCTGCTTGGTGGGGAGCTTGCTTCACCCTCTCCGTCTGCTCTTGTCCCTGCTTGTGTGAATGCTCTCTCAAATAAATAAATAAAATCTTTTAAAAAATAAAATAAAATCTTAAAAAATGAGATCGGGGCGCCTGGGTGGTGCAGCGTTCTGAGATTGAGCCCCAAAACAACCTCCTCCGCTGGGAGCCTGCTTCTTCCTCTCCCACTCCCCCTGCTTATGTTCCCTCTCTTGCTAGCTGTCTCCNAAACAACCTCCTCCGCTGGGAGCCTGCTTCTTCCTCTCCCACTCCCCCTGCTTATGTTCCCTCTCTTGCTAGCTGTCTCTCTGTCAAATAAATAAATAAATCTTTTAAAAAATGAGATATTTTAAAAAAATAAATAGAGGTCACATTTCTGCAATTAAGTTTCAGTTTGCCGTGGGGGCAAGTTACTCCATATTGAGTCTGTTCTTTCTTTTTCTCCCTTTCTTTTCTTTCTTAGCATTACATAAAAATAATTTGTCATAACCAAATGGGATTTATTTAAGAATGTAAGGCTAGCTCAATATTCAAAAATCAGGGATGCCTGGAGGCTCCTGTGATTGAGGCCCACGTTGGGCTCAGTGGGGAGCCTGCTTCTCCCTCTGCCTGCTGCTCTCCTGCTTGCGCATGCTCTCTCTCTCTCTCTCTGACAAATAAATAAATAATATCTTTTTAAAAAATCAATCGATGTGATCCATGATAGTAACAGGATAAAATCATATAATCATATAAATCAGGGCAGAAAAAGCATTTGACAAAATTAAACATCCATTTATGACAAAAACTTTCAGAAATTAGCAATGGAGGAGAACTTTTTCAGCTTCATAAAGAACATTTACAAAGTCTACAGCTAACATGAACTTAATGGTGAAAAATAAAATGCTTTCCCCTAAGATGGGGAATGAGGCAAGGATATCCACTCTCTACACTCTTTTTTTTTTTTAAGATTTTTTATTTATTTATTTTTGTGAGAGAGAGAGTGACTGTGTGCACAGGAGCAGGGGGAGGGGCAGAGGGAGAAGCAGACTCTCCGCCGAGCAGGGAGCCCAACGCGGGACTCGATCCCAGGAACTGAGATCACGACCTGAGCCGAAGGGAGACACTCAACCGACTGAGCCAGCCAGGCACCCCTCTACACTCTTATCTAGTATAGTACTAGAACTTCGAGCCAGCACAAGAAGTCAAGAAAAAGACAGGGCATACAGATTGGAAAGGACGAAATGAAACTGTCCCTATTTGCAGATGACATGATTGCCTTCGTAGAGAATCCCAAGGAATCAACACATGCCAAAAACTCTCCTAGGATTAGTGAGTTAGTTCAGGGGTACATGGCTGGCTTAGTCAGCAGAGCATGCAAATCTTGATTTCAGGGTTGTAAGTTCAAGCCCCACACTGGGTATAGAGGCTACTTAAAAATAAAATCTTTAAAAATAATAATAGTAAGTTAGTTCAGTAAGGTCATGGGATACAAGATAAACATATAAAAATAAATCATATTTCCATATATTAGCAAAGAACACATGGACATCAAAATTAAAAACACAATATCATTTACAACTGCTAGAAAGAAAGACAGACAGGTATAAATCTAACAACAAATGTATAGGATTTCTATGCAAAAAAACACACAACTGCCGATGATAGAAATCAAAGATCTCTACAAATGGGGAGACATACTGTGGTCATGGATTGGAAGATTCAACACAGTAAATATGACAATTATTCTTACATTGATATATAGGTTTAACACAATTCCTATAGAAGTCTCAACAAAAGGGGCGCCTGGGTGGCACAGCGGTTAGGCGTCTGCCTTTAGCTCAGGGCATGATCCGGGCGTTGTGGGATCAAGCCCCACATCAGGCTCCTCTGCTGTGAGCCTGCTTCTTCCTCTCCCACTCCCCCTGCTTGTGTTCCCTCTCTCGCTGGCTGTCTCTATCTCTGTTAAATAAATAAAATCTTTAAAAAAAAAAAAAAGAAATCTCAACAAAATTTTTGTAGATACAGACAAGATTATTCTAAAATTTATAAGTTAAAGCAAAAGCACTAAAATCACTAAAATAATTAGAATAAACATAAATAAAGTGGGTAGAATTTGTCTACCCAATTTTAAGACTTACTATGTAACTACATTGACCAAGACTGTGTGATACTAGTAGGGTGCCTGGCTGGCTCAGTCAGAGGAGCGTGAAACTCTTGATCTTGGGGGTTGTGAGTTTGAGCCCCACATTGGGTGTAGAGATTATTAAAAAAATAAGTAAACTTTAAAAATTTTTAAAAACACTGCGTGGTAGGGACACCTGTGTGTCAGTTGGCTAAGGGTCTGGCTCTTGATTTCCGTCAGGTTGTGATCTCAGGGTTGGAGATCCAGCCCCACGTTGGGCTCTCTGCTTGGCATGGAGCCTGCTTGGGATTCTCTCTCTTCCTCTCCCTCTGCCCCCCACCCTTCGAAAGAAAGAAAGAAAGAAAGAAAGAAAGAAAGAAAGAAAGAAAGAAAGAAAGAAAGAAAGAAAGAAAGAAACTGTGCAAATTGGTAGAGGAATAGACACATAGATCAATAGAACCAAAGAGAGAACACAGAAATAGTCCTGTCAACTGATTTTTAACAAAGCTTCTTTTGGGGAGCACGAATTCTTGCCTTCTCGAAGGTCTTTCTAGCTGGACTAAGAATCAAATTGATATGATACAGATACAGGAGAAAATCAAATGTAATAGTGTACATATGGGGAATCCATATAGACATGGAAATTCATAGACAGGCAAAATGAGGTACCTATGTCATCCCGAACTAAGGAGAAAAGGGTAGGGGTCTGCGACTTCAGAGAAAAGGATAAGAACCATAAGAAGAAGAGTAGATGTTTGGTAATTAGTTATTTGTCCTGCCATACAAGTGGGTCACTCAGATAAAATTGATCTCTGCTAACAACCCTTATTCTGGGAAAGACCTCCAGTTTAAATTCTTCTATGTAGTTAAGGGAGGGGTAAAAGTTTCTCTTGAACCCATAGGATCTCGATTGCCTCCAGCTCAAGATAATCTTCATGTCAAAGTGGTCCACCTTGGGATGACCTGCCTTCGATGTCTTCAGCTCAAAAGCACTTCAATGGAGGAAACGTAGCCTTTTCAACCAATGGTGCTAGAGTAATTGGATATCCAGAGGCGAAGAAAAGGAACCTTAATATAAATCTCACATCTTATACAAAAAATAACTCAAACTCTTCATCTCAGGAAGCAAACTGAGGGTTGCTGGAGTGGAGGTGGGGAGGGATGGGGTGGCTGGGTGATGGACACTGGGGAGGGTATGTGTTGTGGTGAGCACTGTGTCTTGTGTAAGACTAATGAATCACACACCTGTACCCCTGAAACAAATAATACATTATACATTGATAATAAAAAAAAGGAGCATGAAAAAGCATAAATAAATAAATAAATAAATAAATAAAACTCAAGATGGATCATGGTCTTAAATGTAAAATATGACAGTTTATGGGGGAAGGAGGAACAGAAAATTTGGGATAGTGTCAGGCAAAGAGTTACCGAGTTATCAAAGGATACCAAGAACATGACTCATTAAAGGAAAACCTGATAAATTGGATTTCATTAAATTGGAAAACTTTTGCTCTATGAAGAGCCCTGTTAAGAGAATGAAAAGATAAACTACAGGGTGGGAGAAAATATTTGCAAGCAGCATTTCTAATAGAAGAGGAGTAGTAGTATCTAGAATACATAAAGGACTCTCAAAACTCAACAGTAAACAAAGCAAGCAATCCAAGAACACAGGTAAAAGATTTGAAGAGATATTTCACCGAAAGAGATAGCAAATACACACATGGAAATGTGTTTAACATTATTAGCCATTAGAGAAATGCAAATTCAAACCACAATGCGATACCACTGCACATCTATCAGAATGGCTGAAATGAAAAACAGCAATGATGCCAAATGGTGGCCAGGATATGAAGACACTGGATCACTTCATACATTGCAAGTGGGAATGCAAAACGGTACAGCTACTCTGGAAAACAGTTTGGCAATTTCTCAAAAAACTAAACATGCAAGGGGCGCCTGGGTGACTCAGTCAGTTAGACATCTGCCTTGGGCTCAGGTCATGATTCTGGGGTCCTGGGATGGAGTCCCATGTCGGGCTCCCTGCTCAGTGGGGAGTCTGCTTCTCCCTTTCCCTCTGCCCCTCTCCCACTTGTGCGTGCTTTTGCTCTCTCCCTCTCTCTCAAATAAAATCTTTTTTTTTAAAAAGATTTTATTTACTTATTTGATAGAGAGAGAGACAGCCAGCGAGAGAGGGAACACAAGCAGGGGGAGTGGGAGAGGAAGAAGCAGGCTCCCAGTGGAGGAGCCTGACGAGGGGCTCGATCCCAGAACTCCAGGATCACGCCCTGAGCCGAAGGCAGACGCTTAACGACTGCGCTACCCAGGTGCCCGGCCTTCACTTTTTTTTAAAAAATTTTTTTAGATTATTTATTTATTTATTTGAGAGAGAGAGAGAGACAGCCAGCGAGAGAGGGAACACAAGCAGGGGGAGTGGGAGAGGAAGAAGAAGGCTCCCATCAGAGGAGCCCGATGTGGGGCTCGATCCCATAACGCCAGGATCACACCCTGAGCTGAAGGCAGTCTCTTAACGACTGAGCCACCCAGGCGTCCCTCATATAAAATCTTAAAAAAAAAAACAACAACACTAAACTAAACATGCAACTATCATATGACCCAGCAATTGCACTCCTGGGCATTTATCCCGGAGAAATAAAGTCTTATGTTTACATAAAAACCTGTCACCGAATGTTTATAGCAGCTTTATTTGTAATAGCCCCAAACTGAAACAACCCAAATGGCCTTGAACACAGCCAACAGGTCTTCTTTGCCAATGGCTGAACCAACCGTGGTTCACCCCTGCCACGGGGTACTGGTCAGCCATGATAAGGAATAAACTATGGATGGACGCAGCACCCTGGATGCATCTCCAGAGAGTTACGCTGAGGAGAAAAAAAGCCAACACCGAAAGGTTACATGCTTTATGATTTCCCGCACATAACACTCTTGAAATGACAGAATCATAGAAATGGAAAGCACTGTGGTGGCTGTAACGGCACCAGGGAAGTCACTGTGATAATGGATCTGTTCTGTGTTTTGACTGTATCAATGCCAATATCCTGGTTATCCCTGGGGGAAATCGGGTGAAGGGAACATGGGATCTCTCTGTATTATTTTCTTTTTTATTTTTATTTTATTTTTTTTTAAAGATTTTATTTATTTATTTGACAGAGATAGAGACAGCCAGCGAGAGAGGGAACACAAGCAGGCGGAGTGGGAGAGGAAGAAGCAGGCTCATAGTGGAGGAGCCTGATGTGGGGCTTGAACCCATAACGCCGGGATCACGCCCTGAGCCCAAGGCAGACGCTTAACTGCTGCGCCACCCAGGCGCCCCGTCTCTGTATTATTTTCTACAACTGCATGTGAATCTGTAATTACCTCAGATGAAAAAACTTAATTTAGGGGCGCCTGGGTGCGTCAGTCAGTTAAATGTCTGCCATCGGCTCAGGTCATGATCCCAGGGTCCTGGGATGAGTCCTGCATCGGGCTCCCTACTTAGCGGGGGATCTGCTTCTCCCTCTCCCTCTGCCTGCTGCTCCCCCTGCTTGTGCTCTCTCACTGTCTCTGTCAAATAAATAAATAAAATCATAAAAAAAACCTTAATATAAACATGCTTAATATAATATAATATTTATTTATTTATTTATTTATTTAAAGTAAGCTTCTCCTCAATGTGGGGCTCGAACTCATAACCCTGAGATCAAGACCTGAGCTGAGATCAAGAGTCAGACATTTAACTGACTGAGCCACCCAGGTGCCCCTAAAAAAAAAAAAAAAAAAAAGCTTAATTTTAAAAAGGAAAGCGAATAGAAGCATAAAACATGTGCTGCTCTGCTCCTTCTCTTGTCTCTCATTAGATCCTAGGTACATTTCCATGGCAGTATATTTGGAACCACCTCAATAGGGATTTAACTGCATAAATTTTGATACAGTGAAATTCTATACAAGCATTGGATATACACTAATTTTATTCAATTAAATCTCTGTTGATGGCTATTTACTTTATTTCTTGTTCCTTGCTTTTTCAGTGTTTCAGGAAACATTGTACAGGAGTCTTTGCTCATAGTATTAATCTATCTCTAGGATAAATGCCTAAATACGGAGTTGCTAGGTCAAAGGGTACATGAAAAAAAAAGGGTACATAAATTTATGATTTAGACAAATGCTGTCAAAGACCCTTTAGAAGGTTTTAAAGGGTCATTTGACAAAAGAATAGGCCCTTTCTATAAATTTTCGCAGTCATGAACACGGCAAAATACAGATAAATACACAGAATTGGGTACCTACCACCCAGTCTTATCAAAATAAATGTTAATACTTTGGTTCTGAGTCTTAGATTAGATCTGATCAGATTTAATCGGATTGTATATCTAAGACTCGAGCTGACTCTTAGATTTACAGTTTAGAATCAATCCTTTGTTATCACTCTAGGTTCCTATAGTACAGGGAATGGTGGCATTTCGCTTATCTCCAGGAAGGGAAGAATGGGCAGGCAGGTACTTACAAGCCACCTGCTGCTTGGGTAACTTTCTACTCTTGGAGTAGCAGTCTTCAGATGGGGTAAGTCACTCCCCAGGAATACCCGAACACTCTCTAAGGAGAAACAGGCATGCACAGTTTTAAGAAAATGAAGTTATACATCTCTTTCGCCTGAATTTCTTCCTAAAGCTGATTGACTGAGAATGTGACTGCACTCTCTGTTCTCCCAAAAGAAACATATCTCTCTCTCCTGTCCCATCCATACAGCCTCACTGGCATCTACTATATTGGTCACTCATTTCTAACAGGTATTATTAAATTTACATTAACTTTAGGGGAAAATGTAGTGCATTCTACTGTAAATAATGCTTATGACACCAATCACTGATACGTAAAATCCAGTAATGCCCTGAGCTTAAGAACCGCTTCATTCTATTGGGATTAACTCCTTTCTCTTAGATACTGGTGTGCTCTTTCGATTCAAATGAGTGCTTATAAACATAATTGATTTCAACTATCAGATGAAATTGCTGATAAATCCATAACAGTTCACAAATGTCCATCTCCCTATCCGTGAATATGCAAGTCTTTGATTACAATCCCCATTTCAAGGCAATTGTCATTTTTACCCGAGTTTCATCTAATTTTAGCCCCAGAAACCAGGCACCTCTAAATATAAGAGTGAGGATACATCACTAAAGTCTTAGTGGAGGCTTCCCAGATATTGAGAATCTAGTGACTTGGTAAACACTCCCTTGGGAAGTCAGATGTTTGTTTTTAACATTTCTTTGTTACATTTGAACAATTCTTTGTTTTTAACATTATTGAACATAACTTAATTGTTGGCTAATGGAGTACTGAAAAAAATTTTTAAAGGAAGATCTCTAGGTAACTTTAGCATGTAACTTGGCAGGAGTTTAAGGAATTAGCTGACATTGCCAATGACATAAGTCCTTCTAGTCTTATCTACTTACGTAACGAACAAGTTTTCTTAGGGCTTTACATTTATAAAAACCAAAAATAGATCCAGAATCCATGTGGAGCCCTGTCTCATTTAGGAATATTCATCTAGAGAGACTTGTACTAATTTAAAAAAAAAGCACACAGCTCCATTTATTTCATTAGTAGGTATGTTTCCATGTCCATTTTATTTTCCCTGTATAATAATTATGTACCAAAATGTGTGATATTTTGTGCTATTTTGATCAAATAGTAATGATAATTCAATCAGAAGACCTACAGCATAAGGTTACAGGAAAACAAAACTTACAAAAAAAAAGTTTTTTCAATGTTTCCACTGACTACAAAGTATTAGCACTTACTAGTCCAATGACCTTGGATCAGTAGCTTAAACTTTCTGAACTTTAAAAAAAAATCTTCAACATGGGAATACTAATAGTTTATAATTCATATCTTTGTCATAAAAACTAAAGTAATTAATATACAATGTGAGAGAATGGAAATTTAAATGATGTACAATTTATGATTTACTGACCTAGTGGCTAATAAGAGTGCTTATTTTTATATTTTAAAATATGGATGGTGGTAGGTATTATGTTGCATGGGTCTCTAAATTCCACTCTGATTAATGGTTTTATTTTAAAACGTCAATATTTACAATAAGCTAGGAATTGCTTTTTTCCAACTCCTTACAATGAAAATTTTTGTCATTTAAATGTATTGGGAGTTACTGGATTTTGAAATTCTTTTCCGTATAAAAGCAAATATCTTAAAGGACAACTACTGAGAAGTTCTTGTTTATCCAGAGAGCTGCCTAAATTCGGACCTGTGCAGAGCTCAGCGGGAAAGGAATTCATTTAGACTCCTCCCTAGCCCAGTGTTGAACAGAATTGAATCGAATCAACGCGGCTGGGCTTTCTTGCCGGTCACGGAGCCTGTAGTAGCCACTTGGAGCCTATAGGGGGCATACGTTAAAAGGTCCCAGGGGGCGGGCCGCCGAGCACACCTCTCGGTAGCCCTGTGGTGTCTCTCGGCTTCCGTTGAGCATCGGGCAAGATGGCGGCCTCCGAGACGGTTAGGCTACGGCTTCAATTTGATTACCCGCCTCCAGCTACCCCGCACTGCACGGCCTTCTGGCTCCTTGTCGACTTGAACAGATGCCGAGTGGTCACGGATCTCATTAGTCTCATCCGCCAGCGCTTCGGCTTCAGTTCTGGGGCCCTCCTGGGCCTCTACTTGGAGGGGGGGCTCTTGCCCCCAGCCGAGAGCGCGCGCCTGGTACGAGACAACGACTGCCTCAGGTGCGCGCTGCGCGGGGCTGGCGGTGGCGGGGTGGGCGGCGGGCCGGGGACGCGCCTTCGCACGCCCGGGGCGCCTCGGGCCCCTGAAGGCCGCGCGTGGGTATGGGGTGGGGAGTTGGGGTGGGCGTGGGGTGGGGTTGTCAAGCTGCAGGTTCGTGAACCCGGGAGACGCTGATTGGTCTAGGTAGGTTTGAGGCTCAGGAAGCCGCAGGGTAAGGAGCATCCTTCCCGAGTGCTTCTGAGCCAGGTGATTGGTGGACCAAACTTGGAAAGACCCTGATCTTGTGCGTGGGCCGGGCCTGTGTTTCTTTCAGCCCTGATTTAGCGGGCACTCACTGAGACAGTGTTAACGTGGGCCTGATGCACGTTAGAGCCTGGCGGCTCTCAGGGTCAGGTGCCGGGGACCCAGGCAAAGAGGAACAGTCGTGTTTTCTTCAAAGCGTGCCGTTCGTCCTACCTTAGTGCTCCTGCGAATTCTGAGACTTAACGGTGTCATTCTTGTCCTACGTGGGTGTTTTGCGGTTCTTTTAAATAGGTGCTCGGGACCTTTTGGATCGTGAATTGGAAAATAAAATAGTTTTAAGTAAGCTTTTGAAAATTAAAAAAAAAATGATACCGAGATGAGTATCAAGAAGCCATTGTGTTATGAATTGCCCATGTGTGCTTGAGTTGTCTCAATAAAATGGTAAGACATGATCGTGTCAGTTTGGACTTTTAGACTAATTTATTCAGGGTTTCTTTTTAAAGCTTCAGCTACAATGAAAAAATTCTAGAGTCATGAACCAGGCTACTTCCTCTGCCTGTTCTTTGTTGAATATTCTTTTCCTTAGAACATAATGTCAGATTCATGAGATTTCTTCAGAACATCAGGGAATTCAGTTCGAAACAATAACTACATCTTTGTGTGTGTGTGTGTCTCTCTCTTAAAATCAGGAATGCTGTGATGTGTTAATAATGTTTAGCTGTTTCTAAAGACAATTTGAAATCGTCCAAATTTCAAAAAGAGTTCTTTTTCCTTTTTCTTTCACTGTAATGGCTCTCCATTATTTTTGCAATTCAGGGACTACTTCAACATTACAATTCAATTGCAAGGACTGCCTCCCCTCCTATTAAGTTTACTTTCTGAACTATCCCCTGCCTAATGACTTAATAACTTGCTCCCTAACTGCAGTTATACCTCAATTAATGAATCATCTGGGAATTATACTCCTTATAGTGAAGTTAATGTCAAAAGCAAACCATGACAGCTGTTATAGTAAGTAAATACAGCACAACGGCAGGCAGAATTTCTCCCAGAACACTTCAAAGGCGTAATTGTGTGTGGTAAGAAATACCTCTGCAGCTGGCTTTGGTGGTAAGTGGGGCAGACCTTAGGAAAAAACCGAATTTGGAAAAATTTTTTATATTTTTGTGGTTGCCTATTTTCAATCATTCTGTCTTCCAACAGATTCACCTTTCTTCAGAGCTACAGAAGACAGTGTTGTCTCTTTTCTTAAATGTTCCTAGTATTGTGGGAGTGGACAAAATAACTAGTTTCATGTTTCTGTATATTACCTTCTTGTGTGATGCAGGCAGTCAGCCCGGATAATTATACTAGGTTGTGCTGCTAAGTGCAGAAGATGACTGAGAAGGGAGAGATCATCGTGGAACACAAATGGTTAGGGAATTTCGCAGTTCCTTGATGGACATGTTGGAAATGGAAATGCTAGATGGCCCAGGAGAGTTGTAGATTCAAAAGCTAGCCTAATTCCCTGAAGAGATAAGTCTGACTGCAGAAGGATTCTGTAGGGATTGCTGGGAGTACTGAGAGGCGGAGCCAGGTGGTGGGAGGCTTGAGAGGCCATTTCCTCATGGCCATTTCCTCATTCTCTCAAGCCCCCAGAATCTGACTTTTTCTGCTCTGACAGATGAAAAAAAGTTATACTTCAAAATAGTTCAAGGTAAAAAGTCCCTTATTTCTCTTCTTACATATTCTTCCCACAGCCTACTCTCAAGAAGTGTCCTCAGTTAGGTTTGGGGTCCATCTTCCCAGATTTTTTCCATACACATGCAAACATATATAGTTTTTAAATACACATGTCATCCTAATAAACATATTGTCTCGCACCTCACTTTTTTACCTAACGTATCATGGGTGTCTTTCATTTGAGTGTATATAGTATGTAGTGTACATCATTCTTATTTTTTATTTTTGCAAGAGAGAGAGGGAGGGAACAAGCAGGGGGAAGGGCAGAGGGGGAGGGAGATGACGCAGGACCCCGGGATCATGACCCAAGCCAAAGGCAAACGCTTAACCAACTGAGCCACCCAGGTGCCCTACGTCATTCTTTTTAAATGCCATGTAGTATCTTTTACATGACCATTTCAATTTCTTTAACCAACCTCTTACTAATGGGTGTTTTAGGTTGTTATCTTAGTTCATTTGTGCTGCAATATAAAAATACCATAAACTGGGTAACTTATAAACAACAGGAATTTATTTCTCACAGTTCTAGAGGCTGGGGAGTCCAGGATCAAGGTGCCAGCAGATTCAGTGTCGGGTGAGGCTAGCTTTCTGGTTCCTAGATGGCACCTTCTCACTGTGCCCTCACTATGGAAGGGACTAGGGAGAGCTGTAAGGGTCTCTTTTATAGGAGCACTAATCTAGTTCATCAGGGTTCCACCCTCATGACCTAAGCACCTTCCAAAGTTCCCACCTCCTAATTCCATCACCTTGGTGGTTAGGGTTTCAACATGTGAATTTTGCAGGGACACGGACATTTAGACCATGGCAGTTTTTTTGTTTTCGGGTTTTTGTTTTTTTTTAAAGATTTTATTTTTAAGTAATCTCTACATCCAGCATGGGGCTCAAACTTACAGCCCCCAGATCAAGAGTCGCACGCTCAATCGACTGAACCAGCCAGCACGCCCCCCCACCCAGGCCATGATGGTTTTCTGCTTTTCACAGGTACATACTGCTGTAGTGAAAATTTTTGTACGTCCTCGTGTACTTGGGCAGTGGTTCAACAGGATACATTCCTAGAAGAGGTACTTTGGGTCAGATTTTAAACTTTGATAAGTAATGTCAAATTGGCCTCCAGAAAACTTGTACAAGTCTGTATTTGTGCCAACAATATATGAGTTACTTTTGTTCAGTATCGTGTGAAAGGTAAGAGAGCAGAGTGATTAAGAGTTCAAGGTCTGGAGTCAGAACGCTAGGTTTGAATTATGACTCATTAGCTGTGTTCCCTTGGTCAAGGACCTTTACCTCTCTGAATGTGATAATGCAGTAGCCAGGCAGGAGGGAGGCTACAGGGAACTGAGGGGACCCAAAGGGGGTGCAGCTGTATGTTTTCATTCTCTTTGTTGAATTTCACCTCCATTTGGTGGGACAAATTCATTAAAAACCCTCCATGTCCTGCCCTCAGAAGACTAACAATTATTGTATTAATAAAAATTAGAGTTAACATTTGGATAGTACTTGCTCGGAGTCTGGCACTGCTCTAAACATAGATGATAGCTCATCTGAGTATTATAATAATTGTCACTGTCCCCATTTTTGCAAATGAGAAAGGTGAGGTAATATTTAAAAATTCTACTTAAAGTGGCAGAGGAAGTGTTTGAATCCACTCACTTTGGCCTTGGCAGGCAGTGGGTTTGGGGTCTCAGGCTGTGCAGCTGGGTGTGGCTGTATTTCTGTATGATAGAATCCTAGAAGTGAAGTTGCACATTTAAAGGGAGTGCCCTGCATTTTGGGGCGCCTGAGTGGCTCAGTTGGTTGAGCATTGGACTCTTGGTTTCTGCTTAGGACGTTATTTCATGGCCCTGAGACTGAGCGCAGAGTTGGGCTCGGTGCTCAGTGGGGAGTCCGCTTGAAGTCTCTCTCCCTCTGCCCCCGCCCCCAGTTGCTCAGGCACGTGCTCTCTCTCTCTCAAATAAAGAAATAAATCTTAAATTAATTAATTAATTAATTAATAAAGGGAGCGCCCCATAATTTGATACCACCCAGCCTGGCCTACAAAGAGTTTGCATGAACAGTGAAGGTCTGTTCTAAAAATTTCTTGGAATTAAATCTCTTTTATTGCTAATTTCATAGGTAATTCACTTCTCTTCGTACAGGGACAGCTACATTTGTTGTCTGTGATCCAAGTAGAGAAATGAAGGATATTCCCAGGGCAAGTGTACATTCTTAAAGGAATGGTAACTCAACAGACCCTGATGAACCATTTCTTACTCTCTGATGGCAGTTTTTACTGTGTTCCAAACGGAAATGATTCTCCTCTGGAATAGCAGATAGTGAGTGAGGCTGTAGCCATCACAGGTCGTACCTTTTTGCCCATATCCACAGATCCGATGCCTTCAGAGTAGGTGAGGTGATGCCAAGGGCTGCTCTTGAAAGTGTGGTGGTCGCACAGGCTCCTCTGAAAGGCAGTGGGTGCTGTGTTCCGGTGGGTTAGTAAACCACGATGACTGAACTGAGAGTCTTGGAACCACTTTCAAAGTTCAATGGGAAATTTGGTCCTCACCGGTTGCCTCAGGATTGAAGCGTGAATTGTAACATTGCTACAGGTAAAACAAATTGATCAGGAATGTCAAGGGACAGTCCCGACATTCTGCAAGTTCCTCAGTAGTTCTTAGATTCACAGGATGCCAGCCTGGTTTTTGCCCATTTGAGAATTGCTTCTTTGCTGCTAGATGCTGAGGTCCATCCTGGCAATAGAGGCTTTTATAAATTAAATCCTTGATGTTTCACACTTTTGTTTCTCTCTTTATCCTGATATCAGTAGCTTTGATTTTACTTCGATTTGTATGTGTTTGTGTTTTTCTGTATTCTGAAGAGTATCCGTGGGTGTTTTTTTCAGCTACCACATTGTGCTAAATCACAGGATTACTGTCCCATAAAAAAATTTTTTTAAATGCTTGTGTCTTCTTATTCCCCAATTATACTTTATTTTCAAATATGATTATCTAATCTTTCTGTGGTCACTAAAAAAACTTGATGAACTGTATAGCTTGATATAAATGTATTAAAAGTATAATGTCTGTTTTTAGCAGGCAATTTGAAGCACCCCCTATGTACGTGACATTGGGGACACTCTCAGCTTTCCATCATTGGACCATACATACTAGAATTAGCTGTTGCCAGTTCATGGAACAACAGAGTTTCTTTACTGTAAAAGTAATTTTGGATGGAGTGTGTGTTAGGGTTCTCCAGAGAAACAGAAACAGTAGGAGATGATAGGTAGGTAGGTAGGTAGGTAGGTAGGTAGGTAGAAACAATAGGAGATAACAGACAGATAGATGATAGATGATAGATAGATAGATAGATAGATAGATAGATAGATAGATAGATAGATAGATATGAACTTGTTATAAGGAATTGGTTCATGAGATTATGAAGGCTGAGAGGTCCCAAGATCCACAGCTGGCAAGCTGGAGATCTAGGAGAACTGATGATCCAAGTTCGAAGGCTTGAGATCCAGGGGAGTTGATAGTGTAAGTTCCAGTCCTAGTCTGAGTCTGAAGGCAGGAGAAGGCTAAAGTCTCAGGTCAGACAGTTGGGCAGAGAGAAGGAATTCCGTTTGGGCCTTCAGTGGATTGGGTGAGGCCCACTCACATTGGGGCAGGCAATCTGTTTGACCTAGTCTACCAATTCAGATGTTAATCTCATCTAGAAACACCCTCACAGACAAACCCAGAACAGTGTTTAACCAAATCTCTGGGTACCCATGGCCCAGTCAAGTTGACACATAAAACTGAGGATCACAGAATATCATGGAATTTTATGATGGCTTGTCACTATCCCAGAGAAAAGAATTGTTAGAAAATTTTTTCCTACATTTCAACAGAATAAAAGTAAAATCTGATTTTAAGAAAAAGCAGCCCACATTTAAAAATGGATGCTCTGCATTATCACTGTTTGGGATAGGCAACATAATAGAGTGGAAAGATCGTGAACTTTGAAGTTAGACAAACTGTAGCTTGAATCCCATTTCTGCTGCTTACTAGCTGTGGATCTTGGGTTGGTTACGTGTGTGAACTGTCATTTTGTGATCTGTTTTAAGATGAAGGCTACCTCCTTCATGGTGCCATTTAGATTAGAGGAAAGGTCTAGAAAATATTTAGGATGCAGTATATACTCAATAAATAAAACCAGTCATTTGAAAGTTGACCATAAGTGATACCGTATAGGCCATTTTGTCAAAAAGAGTCTTTTATCCTTAAGTGATTTGACATTTTTTTCATTGCCTGGCATCAGGGACAGTTTGCAGTCATCTCAGTATATAACTGTGTCCTGGAGACGTGCTTATGAATTCCTCACGGCGGCTTTCTCTCTTGTTGTTTTGATAGAGTTAAACTAGAAGAGAGAGCAGCTGCTGAGAATACCGTGACAGTCAAGAATGGTGATGATAGTCATTTATTACCTAGAAAAGCAAAGAAGAGGGCATTTAAGTTGGAAGAGGATGAAGAAACTGAGCTAGATTACACAAATTCAAAGAAGTGGAAGAGGCAAGAGAATAATAATGATGAGAAGACCTTGGATCTAGAGCCAAAAGTTGTCACAGATCTGAGTGTGAGGAAAAAAAGCAAGAGGAAAAACAAAGCCATGTGTAGTGTAGTGGATGGTGATGACGAAGAAACCAAAAGAAAATCACCAAAGAGAAAAGAAAAAGGTGAATATAAAAAACAGACAAAGAACTCCAGGTCTTCCAAAGCACAGACAGTGAAGGACTGGGCCGCCCCGAACTGTGGTCCTCCGAAAGGCTCGCCTGCTAGGAACAGCCTTGTCAAAGCCAAAAGAAAAGGTGGCGTGGGCATTCGTACAAAAGATAGTCCCATTTCCTCCTCTGAGTCCGAGTCTTATCATGAATCGACCAGTGATGGCCTCAGCCACGTCATCTTGGAGGTCAGAAATTCCTCAGAGAAAGTATCAATGGAGTCGTCAAAGGAAGGCCCTCCTACCAAAAACACAGCCGCCCCCAAAGTGGCCGCCAAAACTGGCTTTCCCTTCGCCGCTGTCAAGGGCAAGACAAGCAGAGCATCTTCTTCGAGTTCGGACGCTAGCTCAGAGTCCGATGACCGGTGCACGGTGTCCAAGAACACCCCGGAGCGCGCTGCAGGCTTCCTAAAGCCAGTAGGCCTCTTTGCAGGTCGGGGCTGTCCGGGCCCGGGGCCCTGCTCTCAGACTCCCGGTGCTGCCTCCTGGAAGCCTTCCGAGGCCGACGGTGCCAGGCCCGCCCCTCCTGCTGCTCCTCCCAACGTGACTCTCCCCGCCAGTTTGGGAAGAGGCTGGGGGAGAGGAGAGGACCTTCTTTCTTGGAAGGGGGCGAGGGGTCGGGGGATGCGGGGAAGAGGCCGAGGCCGAGGGCAGGCCGTTTCCTTTGTGTTAAATAGAAATGCTGAGTATCAGAAGCACCAGCAATTAAATGAAATGGTCACCAATTCATCTACTATCATCCAGGCAAGTATTCTTTCTCCTGAGCCTACCTCCTCCCCTTCTCCCATGGGCTGTGTCCGGAGTGGATGTCACGGGTTCGCTTTTTCCCGCCAGTAACAGAGTCCCATGACCGATGCTGTTTTTCAGAATCCAGTAGAGACACAGAAGAAGGACTACAGCTTGTTACCGCTGTTAGCGGCTGCTCCGCAGGTTGGAGAAAAGATTGCGTTTAAGGTATATTTTACAAGCACAGCAATTACCACAGGAAAGATTATCCTCCTTCTAAATAAACTTACCCATTAGCAGCTCAGGATTATATGTTTATGTCCATAGACCCTTTCCAGATCGTGTCTGTCCTGTTCTTGGGCCTAGCATGTAGGAGGTGCCTACTTATTGTTTAGTGAATGAATAAACATGGCTTAGCCTGGTGTCTGGAACATAGTAAGTGCTCAATAAAAAAAGGCTCTACGTATCACCAACCTCCCAACATCCTCCCCCAAACCAAAGAAACCTTTCCCGCTGGACCCCCTGTTTTGCCGCAGGTTCGTGGTAGGGCCCCCAGAGTGGCGGGGTGGGTACCCCCACCCGGCACATTTTCTCGGGGGGCAGAGGGGAGAAACCGAAGAGTTTGTTTATTTGTGGGCTCTTTCTTCTTTTGTAGCTTTTGGAACTAACGTCCGATTATTCTCCTGATGTCTCTGACTACAAGGTAAGGCTTTTTATTTAAAAATAACTGTTGGTATATTAAAGAAGCCAAAGTCATATTTCGTACTGCTAATATGGATAATTTTGATTTTTTGGAGTAAATAATGTTGTAAAGTAGAAAACGGGAGCATTATCAAAATGTAAACTTTTTAATAATATCACTGTGGAGCCCCCAGTGTTGTTTCCTTGCGCTTGGGGATGAATGTTATAGGACAATGATGAGTTTTAATTTTTTTAAGTCATTTTTTTCTAACCAGCTTAGACATTCACAAACTTATTTGAATGCCACTCCCCCAGGATCCTAAAGGAAATAATAAGTAGCTCTCAGCCAGAAAATTTGATTATTTTCATCCTAGGAATCTCTTTTATATAATTGTGAATTACTGCAGATTCTTATGGTCTAACATGGCCCCTTTTGCATTATCCATTAACCACAGGTAATTCACAAATATTATCCTTGGAACTCATTCACGACACATCTGTGTGGGACTTCACGTTGGCGTGAGCTTTATCATAGTTCAGTAAAAGCTTAACTCCAGTGAGATTACAGAATTACATATTTCCTTCCCTTTTTCACCCATTCAAAATTTTGTTAAAATGCATAAATTTCTTATTTGGATGTAATATATGGAATATAAGTCCATTTAAAAAATAGTAGTTGGGGCTTCTGGGTGGCACAGCGGTTGGGCGTCTGCCTTCGGCTCAGGGCGTGATCCCGGCGTTATGGGATCAAGCCCCACATCAGGCTCCTCTGCTGGGAGCCTGCTTCTTCCTCTCCCACTCCCCCTGCTTGTGTTCCCTCTCTCGCCGGCTGTCTCTATCTCTGTCGAATAAATAAATAAAATCTTAAAAAAAAAAAAGTAAGTGGTAATGCTAACATAGTAATACAGAGAAAGTACAAGGAGATTCAATTTAATCTGAGTTGATACCTTGGAAGACTTTTTTTTTTTTTTAAACCTTGGAAGACTTTTAAAATCCTGGTAAGAACCTTTCTTCAAAAGCAGACTAGAAGAAGAATCAGTTCATGAAGGGGTTTGGTAGGTCAGTTCTGGGTAATTGGTGTTTTATCATGTTTTTCATCTTAGCCCCTTAATATAGGTGACACATAAGTTATCATCTACAGCAGGATATGGGACACCTGGGTGGCTCAGTCGTTAAGCATCTACCTTTGGCTCAGGGCGTGATCCCAGGGTCCTGGGATCGAGCCCCACATCAGGCTCCTCTGCTGGGAGCCTGCTTCTTTCTCTCCCACTCCCCCTGCTTGTGTTCCCTCTCTCGCTGGCTGTCTCTCTCTCTGCCAAATAAATAAATAAAATCTTAAAAAAAAAAAAAAAGCAGGATACTTGTGAGTGAAAAGGATTAATATTATATTAACTATCCTGGAAGGAAATGTAAAGGGACCTGTCTTGGGCAAACCGGGATGTTTTGTCACCTTATGGTAGATAAGGACTTTAGTTCTGTGATATATGGGGAGATAGCTAAATATGGAATTAATACATACTACTGCCTCCACAAAGTATGAGTCTAGATGATACTGATTTTTAAAAATGCATATTAAATCGATGTTGGTCATCATAGTTATTATCTTGGAAAGCTACTTGATTACTTTCCTGGTATTTTTAGAACTTTCTGGATGGTACTTTCAAAACCATTTGCAGAGTGAAAATCAGTCCCAATTTCTGCTTTGACCTCAAGTGCTGTTATCTAGCTTGATCACTGGATCTTGTCTGAAGCTTGTCTTCAGAAGTCAAATCTGTCTTCAAAGAATGTAGTCTCCTCCGCCCTTGACCCTGTGTCATGTGTACGTACCTACCTGCAGGATTTTAATTGCTGCAGGTGACTGGGTGACACCACAGAAGTCAGTGCAATGAAAGAAGAATTTATTGCTTACATTTCCCGAGGGAGCAGGAAATGCCATGTCAGGCAGGCCGCCGGGGAAAGCGCCTAGACGTCATTTGGAGGCAGAAACAGGAGTGAGGAGAAAGCCTGTGCCAGGGCCTTTATTGGGCTTTCCTTGGGATAGGCAAGCCAGGATGGGGGAAACAGTTTAGGATTGGCTAGTTTGAATATTTAGTAGGCTTTGGGCTATAGGGGCTGGCCCTAGTTGTGTGGTGCTTGCCTCTGGGATGATTTAAACCAGGGAAAATATTGCCTTGGGAGTTTTATTTCTCCTACAGGTTGATTTATTTAAAAATTTTTCTTTTAAGATTTTATTTATTTGAGAGAGAGCATAAGTGGGGAGTGAGGAGGGGCAGAGAGAGAAGGAGAAGCAGACTCCCTGCTGAAGAGGGAGCGCAATGTGGGGCTCCATCCCAGGACCCTGGGATCGTGACCTGAGCCGAAGGCAGACGCTTAACTGACTGAGCCACCCAGGCATCCCCTAAAGAAAAAGTTTTAATATTGAGACAAAATTTATATAATGTAAAATTAACCATTTTAACCATTTTGAAGTGTATAATTTGGTGGTGTTAGTATATTCTCAATGTTTCACATATTGGTTTTTGACTTGGACTTTTATTTTTGAAAGGAAGGAAAAATACTAAGCCACAATCCAGAGACCCAGCAAGTAGATATAGAAATTCTTTCATCCTTACCAGGTGAGTTCTAGAAAAGAATTTGAAAATTTAGTCTCTTCATATCAATGTTGGTTTCTAAATAGCTTTTATACCCAGGAGCTGCTCTCTGCTTTGGCCTCGGTGACTAACTCTCCACTACTCCTTGTCGGCACAGAGCAGCCCTGGGGACCGGTGCTCCCCCTAGTGGACGTGTGTGTCTGCTAAGGGTTTTTGGATTTGTTTCCAAAACTGTTAGGCAAGCTGTTCTTATTCCTGTAATTATGTAATTTCATAAAAATTATGTAAACTGATGAGCACTGATTGCAAAAATAATTATTTCTATGAAACCCAAATTGAATGCTGACCCAAGAGCGTAACTAAGAAATTTATTGAATTATGTGTGGGGTGGATCTGCCAAAAGAGATTGGGGGGAATCTGGTAAAAATCTAGGAGGATTCTGAGCTTAGACTGCCTTGCTAGTGTTTGCATTCTTGCATCCCTTTAAAAAAACTCAGAACTGGAAATTGTAGAAATTGCAGACAAATATTAAGTATAGGGTTTATAAAAGAAAGATAACTCTAGTCAGCAGGCTCCTAAGACCTACTCTGTTTCAAAAGAATTGGTAAATGAACAAACTTTTGTGTGTTAAGTCAAAATACAATGTCTGAAGTTTATGTGCATGCACACTCGCACACATCGTTTCAGATGCTTCCCTGCTTTATCCCTGATTCACCTCACCCATCATTGGTTCTAAAGTCTGAGACTAAGAGAGCTTTTGCTGTATGTGTGGCTTCACTTGGGTTGTGTTGTAGGGGTCCCTGGCCAGAGAGCAGACCCTAAGGCAATTAAAATCTTAAGTAAATGATTAGCTATAACTTAAATTGGTTTTCCAGCTTTCTTCTTATTAGGTTTTATTTGATGAAGTCCCCCTTCCTAGGAATGGCGGTCAGAGGCGTTTGTCTGTGGTCAGACTCCATGGACGCAGCCCGATCACTGCTTGTCAGGTGATTGGCAGTGAGAACATCCAATTAGAACTTGTCTTCTCTGGAGCTTCTAGAAGTGGCTTTATGTGTTCACTAATAGAAATACAGGTAGTCCTCGCTTTGCATGGTTCTGATATATATATATAGGAACTTTAGTTACCATGGTTTGGGTAAGTAACACCAGTTCCCAGTGATGTTTGGTCTGCCGTTAGCTGTGAGTGCTGCATCGAGCTCTGCTAGCTTTTCGGTCCACAGACCACTGCGTCAATAGCAGGTGCCCATGATGAGCAGTGACCAGTCACGTCACTTCGTGTCTCCTGGCTCCTGGTGATTGGTCCCCGTGCGTCTGTTACTCTGTCCCCAGACACACTGCAGTGTGTATGGTTGTGCTGCCTCCTTGTCTCTCAGGGATAAACCCACATGGCACTGGCATTTTACAGCAATGGATGTTGAGGTAGGAAATTGGTCAACAAAGCTGAAAGTAGAACAAAGAAACAAATGTGATGATTCTGGAGGCGACATCCAGATGGAGTTCAAGTGAAGTGGGGTCAGAAGAAACAGCTGACTGTGGGGATGTTGGCACTACGGTTCCTGTGAACTTCTTGACATAAATGAGGAAGGGTGGTGGTGACAAGGGATGAAGAGGTCCCCAAAGTGACATCAGCAAAGACATCAGAGAGTTCCAAAAAAGAAGCGAAGAAGCTCTAAGAGCTATTTCATGATGATAAGAGCTCAAAGGATAAAATACTGAGAGCTGATGCACACTTAGAAAGGAGTCTGCTGCTTCTGCAGAGTGTAGAAAAGATTCTCACTCTGTGTCCTTATATGACAGAAAGGCAAGCACTGTTCAGACCACCCTTGATAATAGCATGTTCTTTTCTTTTTTTTTTAAGACTTTTATTTTTAAGTCATCTCTACACCCAAAGCAGGGCTCGAACTCAGGACCCCAAGATCTAGAGTCGCATGCTGTACTGACTGGTGCCTGGATAAGTTTCTTAACAAAGAAATAGAACACTAATTCTGTCTTTCTGGTGGTTTAGATTACAGTGTACTACATAAATATTAGTTTTGCTCTTTTTCATCTCCCAATACAGGAGAGATTTTAATGTTTTGACAATTTTTAAAATGTCATGAGACCATCATAATTTTCCCCACTGATTATTCAGATTGTTGTACATAATTTCAGCCTGCGTGGTCATTTTTATGACCCCACACTACCGTACAAAGCGAGGACTGCTGTATTACCAAGTAGTAAGTATGTTTAATTTCTGAAGACAGAGCAGGATAGACAAATTTTGGAGAATTCAGTTTACCTTTCCCACCTGGAACATATCGATTATCTTTTGGATTATCTAATGGTTACACATATTCTTTTCTGAGAGTACTAATAACAGTGTATCAAGCTCATTTCTTTTTTTGATGAAGGAAAGATTGTCTCTGATAAATGGCCAAGAAGCTCCTGTCTGCTGTTACAGGGTTTCCTAAGGGTCTCCTGTCACTGAGCACTCCATACTTTCATGTGCGTACCCAGCCTCCACATCAATGGACAATTTGTTTGTGGTTGTTTTTCTAATGATATAAATTCCCTGTAGAGGAACATTTTCACTACTGGGAAATGACTTATTGTCTCTCCTTCCTACCGTCTGGTTTCAGCCATGAAAGAACCTGGGAAATTTGATTTGGTTTATCACAACGAAAATGGAACTGAGGTAGTGGAGTACGCTGTGACGCAGGAGAAGAGGGTAGGCGTGCTTCTCTTCTTGGGATTGCTTGGTCGTCCGTTCTCTCGACTGGCTACTGGTGGTCCGGAAGGTGACATCGCAGCTTCCTGAACTGCCTATATGAAAGTCATAAAAGATCTAGGCCCTGGGATCCCTGGTCTGCCTACAGGGTGGCATTTTCGGTGCCCAGTGCCAAGTTAGGGTGCCATCTTGGATCTCAAAGAGCCTACATGACAAGTGCACAAAGAACAAAGTCTTAATGAAGACTATAGAGTTGCATAAAAGCATAGTTATGTAAGGGTCTCAGTAGAGAATGGTAGCGTATTTAAAACACTTTTGAGAAAAGTGTATCTAGTATATAGCTTGAAGGATTATCGTAAGTGAACATACCCATGTCACCAGCACCTAGGTCAAGAAGCGGGACATTAACAGCCCCCCCTGGAAATCATCATTATGTCTCCTTGCAGTCACTACTATCTCCCAAATACTACCATGATTCTGACTTACAACAGCATAGATGGTTTTGAAGAATGACATAAAATGATGATTCTGTCTTTGACTTCTGTTTAAATCTTTAAATTGCCATTTTAGGAAATATCTGGTTTAGGGCTTTTAGGCAGCCAGACTTCCAGAGTTGCTGGCAATGCCTGGCTCATTAGGCTATGCTAGCATTAAACTAAATAGAATTTATATTTAAATGCTGCCTCTTAAGGTGCTTATATTTGAAATGTTATGGATATTATTCTGTAACTTTCAGCATTGCATTTTAGAAATGCAAACTTTTAGAAATGTAAACTTGTAGAAACCCTAACCTGACTGTTTTGCTTTGTCTTTAGGATAGATGACACTCTTAGGGATTTATTCCAAAACACATTTTTAGGGTCTGTGGTAGGATCAGCAGATTTGGCCAAGTCTCCTGTACTTCTTTATTTGCAATGTATGCCTCTTCACTTTTTTGTTGAAATGTGTTCTTGGAAACTACATGGGAAAATTAAACCTTGGAAGCTTTCCTCTCTATGCCTTATTAAATAGGGGCTTGAAGCAGAGCCTGTCATTACCATTCTCTGGCCCTAGATGGCCCTCTTGATTCGTCCACGTGGCTGAGTTAGCATTTGTTCGCTCTTGGTAAAATGTGAACCACCTAGTTTTACGCAGCGCAGGATAGAGCTGTGCAGTGGAGCGTAAGGAGTCCACTGATAACCCTTAAGGGCCATAGCCGCCTGTGAAGAGTCTGTGGGCCGCCGAGCCACAGTGTCCTGTTGGGCAAGTCCTCTTGACCCTGGGTCACCGGCTGCCCCACACCCCGGCCCATCCCACCTGTACCCCCACTCGAAATGAAGGAAAGGTGAAATGTGTTTAATGTAAAGTGTAGTTGCATTCTAGGTAAACAGTTCTTCTGCCCTAATTGAACTCAGCTTACTGGGACTCAGACCATTCAAGGTCTTCAGCCATTCTGCACAAATGGAAATTCACTTGACTGAAGTTTTTAAACCGATTGAAACGTGTATGATCTCAAAATGAAGCCTCTAAACCAAATATTTTGTGTTTTTCCTCAGATCACTGTTTTTTGGAGAGAGTTGATTGATCCAAGGTTGATTGTTGAATCTCCGAGTACCATACCAAGTACAGAGCCTGCTTGAGGATGACCTCTCCACCTCATAGTTTATAAATGTCTTGTTTGTGAGAGTGGCTATAACCTGAACTTAAAAAAAAAAAAAAAAAAGATTCGAAAGTTGTATGCATTTTTTGGTCACTTTACTGCATAGGAAAAAAATCTACCTCATCATTTAAAATAACATGGGTGTTGCTTTTTGTAGATCTTTTTTTTTCTTCTTCCAAGGCTTAAATTCAGTAACAAAATTTAAAACATGACATTCCCTACAGGCATTGTTATATAGCAGTATATATGGTTTCTTCTCTTTTTTAATTTATTTTTTGACCATCAAGTAGCCGTCGTCAGTGGGAGTGTATAACACCAAGTACAAGAAAATGCTGCATATCTTGTCTCAGTAGGTTTTATTAAGTAACGTTTTAAAACATGAAAGCATGTTACTTGACCTAATTTTTTAACATTCAAGTTGTTCCATTAAATATGGAATATCTTATAAATTGCAAGTATTTTATACTTGTAACTGTCAAGAATTAAAAAGTAGCTGGGTTTGTTGCAGGCGATGAGTTAAGGAATCCTTTCACGTTTTTCTCAACTTTAAAATTGAGGATTTTCAGAGCCCTGTGTAGAGCAGTGAAAATAAGACGAACTGGTGTTCTACCTAGGTGAGAGGATTTGCTGTGAGTTCAGACCAGGGAGCACGTTATCTTGCTACAAGATCCCAAGCACCTGGCTGAGTGCGCTGGAGTGAGGACTGAACAGAAACTTCGGTTTCTGTTATTCAACACAAAGCTGAAGTGGCTAAATCTATACTGTGAAAATTGCTTCCTTTTAACAAAAGACCACGTTCCTCCTTCAGCTTTGCAGATTTTTAAATAAAGTCACATTGAACTAAACTTCCATGCTGAGTCATCATGTTTAGTGGAGTATTAAATCGCTGTCTTGTTTCACAGTAACATGAGAGATACAGATGTTCTGGAACAGGAAGCTGTGCTTTGACTGAAGAGTCTGGTGTTGCAAAGTTTAGCCCAGTGAGACTCATCAGATCTAGGAGCTGTTGGGCCGGTGATGCAGTCTACTTTTAACCTGCACAACATTGATGTGTATCAAATGTCCATTTATTGATTTGTAATGAGAAGTAATCCTCCAGAAAGTGTGAGATCGGTGTGAATGATGGGAGAATGGCACTGGGGTTCTTGCATAGCGTACTTTCTTTCCAGGGCCTGAAAACCAAATGAAGGTAACCTAGTAAGCGCCAACAGGCATATGAATAAATGCTCAACACCATTCATCATCAGGGAAATGCAAATCAAAACCACAATGAGATATCACCTCGCACCTGTTAGAATGGATATTATCAAAAAGACAAGAAATCAGGAGTGTTGGTGAGGATGTGGAAGAAAGGGAATCCACTGTGCAGCCACTTGGGAAAACAGTATGCAGCCCTATGTTCGTTGCAGGGTTATTTATGATAGGCAAGCTACGGAAACAAGTGTCCGTTGATGGATGAACGGATAAGGAAAATGTGGTATATTTATATGTATGTACTTTTTTTTTTTTAAAGATTTTATTTATTTATGTGACAGAGAGACAGCCAGCGAGAGAGGGAACACAGCAGGGGAGAGAGAGAGGAAGAAGCAGGCTCCCAGCCGAGGAGCCCGATGTGGGACTCGATCCCGGAAGGCTGGGATCACGCCCTGAGCCGAAGGCAGACGCTTAACGACTGCGCTACCCAGGCGCCCCGATATATGTATGTACTTTTTATTCAACCATAAGAAGGAATGAAATCTTGCCATTTGCGACAACATGGATGGACCTCGAGGGTAGTTATGTTCAGTGAAATAAGTCAGACAGGGAAAGACAGATACTGTATGATCTCATTTATATGTGCAATCTAAACACCCCCCCGCCCACAAAAGGAACTCAGATACAGAGAACAGATTGGTAGTTGCCAGTGGTAGGGGGTGAGGCCAAATGGGCAATAGGGGTAAAAGGTACTAGCTTCCAGTTATACAATAAGTCACAGGCACATAACGGACAGCGTGGTGACTCTAGTTAATAATACTGCATTCCATATTTGAAAGTTGCTAGGAGAGTAGATCTTAACAGTTCGCATCACAAAAAGTTTTCCATAACTATGTATGGTGGTAGATGTTAACCTAGGTTTATTGTGGTTCTTGTTTTGCAACGGGTGTATACAAATACCGAGTCATACTGTGCACCTGAAACTAATGTTATATGTCGATTATACTTCAGTTATAATAGTTTCAGATAATTAGTAAACATTAGTAAACTAATTAGTAACTAATTAGTAAACTAATTAGTAAAATTAGTATATAGTTTCAGATAATTAGTAAACATTGCCTAGATCAAAGAGAAGTGTCGACCTCAAGGGTGTTTTCGTCAGATTATAATCAATTTATCGGTTTCCTTTTCCCTCTGTAGTGGTGTTTTTCAAACGACAAATAGCAGCTTCCTAGAAGGATCATGATGTCAAGTTAGGGGCTCGTGACCTCTTTGAAAGATGCCTTACAATAGGAAAACACTATCCAGTAAATTTCAGTTTTCTTTATAAAACAATTTACAGGGGCGTCTGGGTGTCTCAGTCAGTTTAGCCGTGGCCTTCGGCTCAGGTCATGATCCCAGGGGCCTGGGATCAAGCCGCTTGGGGCTCCCTGCTCAGTGGGGAGTCTGCTTCTCCCTCCCCCTCTGCCCTTTCCCCCCGCTTGTGTGTGCGAGCTCTCTCTCTCCCTCAAATAAATAAAATCTTAAACCCCAGAATTTATATATAGCTGTGTGTGTACTGGATCACCATGTAAAATGTAGCTGTATTTATTCCTTTTTTTTTTTTTTTTAAGATTATGTCTTAGTGAGTGAGAGCGAGAACACAAGCAGGGGGAGCAGAGAGGCTGAGGGAGAAGTAGATTCCCCACGAGCAGGGAGCCGGATGTGGGGCTCGATCCCAGGACCCTGAGATCATGACCTGAGCCGAAGGCAGACGCTTAACCCACTGAGCCACCCAGGTGCCCCTGTAGCTGTATTTATTCTTGCTTGAAATCAGATCATTGTCCCACATGGAAACACTATAAACCATACAGTTTATTCCAGGAGTGAGAGAGAAGAGGGGAGATGAGGGAAGGTGCTGGGCAAAAAGTACATGCCAGAGACGAAGTCTTTGCCTCACTTGCCCTGGATTGGTGGTCCTGTTCTAGATGCGGAAACAGCAAGTACTCAGACGCCGGCTCTGAATATTACAGGATTCAAGTAGTGACACATCTAACTTCTCTCAACGTAACACTGAGTGACTTGCAAAGACCACACAGCTAGAAGAAAGCGGCTAGTGTAGTTTCAGAGCAGTGTTTTTCCCCAAGGTGTTTCAGTGGCTGTCCCTAAAGCTGCTGTGTCCTGGCCTGACCGTAAGCAGTAGGGCGCTCTCCACACCCTCCCCACACTGTCGCCTGTGTTGTTGGGAGCAGGAAACTTCCGGCTCACGACCTTTCTGCCCCCGCGACTTGCTTTGGTCTATCTTCAGGTTGTCTGCTCACCATTACATTCTTTTTTGTTTTTTAATTGAGTGTTTTTTATTTTTGTTTAGATTTTTAAAATTATTTTAAAAGAAAAACTGCACATATTAAATGTGTTCCATTTGATGAGTTTGAACATACGGATACATTCACGAAACTGTCACCACGATCAAACTAATAAAGCATCACCTCCAAAAGTTTCCTTGCACCTTGTTTTGTTCCTGTGTTTGTTTTTTGTGTGTATATGTATGTTAACAACACTTAACACGAGACCTACCCTCCTAAGTTTTGATAAAAGTGGAATCATGTAGTATTTGTCCCTTATGCCCTTTGGTTGATCCGTGTGGTTGCAGATGACAGGATTGCCTTTTTTAAGGCTGATAATACCCTGCTGTTTGTGGGTACCACACTCTATCCATTCATGCGTGGGTGGACATTTAGGTTTCTACATCTTGGCTGTTATAAATAACGCTGCCGTGACCATGGTCACCGTTAAATTCTAAACCGCTTTAGCTCTTAAGACAGTCAACTCTGTATACAAAGACCATGACCCTTAATCAGTGCAATATCCCACTGGATCTTTTTTCCCTTCTTGTGAAAACTGCAGGTTCTCCAACTCCATTCACGTCCCTGATATGATTGATCTCCTCTTTGCTGTCCTCATCGGGGGCACGGTGGTCATAACTTCTTACCTGCTAAGTTTTTTTTTCTTTAGCTACGTCCAAACCTGGATTCGTTGGAACATTCATTCCCAACCTTTTTTCACTTTTCTTAAGGGATGACATCACAAAAACGCTTCCCAGGTGAGAGAACTATGTACTCTCAACATGTAGGTACTTTTTGGTTCTAACTTTTTTTTTTTAAGATTTTATTTATTTATTCGACAGAGATAGAGACAGCCAGCGAGAGAGGGAACACNCTCTAACTATTTTTTTTAAAGATTTTATTTATTTATTCGACAGAGATAGAGACAGCCAGCGAGAGAGGGAACACAAGCAGGGGGAGTGGGAGAGGAAGAAGCAGGCTCATAGCAGAGGAGCCCGATGTGGGGCTCCATCCCATAACGCCGGGATCACACCCTGAGCCGACGGCAGACGCTTAACCGCTGTGCCACCCAGGAGCCCCTGGTTCTAACTTTTAACTTCCTTATTTATATCTAAAAGAGCTGTTCCAGACTTTCTCCTTCCACCCAGACCCTCCTTCCCCCATGAGCTCTTGCCGCTCACAAAGAGGGGGAGGACCGGCAGGAATCCCCTTCCCTTCACAGTAATGACTGTACTGGTTGGTTTTTTCTTCCGGGGGCTCTGTTCTCAGCACTGGCTTGCAAGGCCTCCTGGATCAGCCTAGATCCGATTAGGAGAGAGAAACCACCCAGTAATTCAAACAAGAAAAGTTTAGTATCGGGAATTACTAACTCCAACAGGGACTGGAGTAATGAGGGACCGGCTAGGAGGAAACGTAGAGGGCGCTAAGGGAATAGCAGACAGGAGAAGCGGCTACTCCTGGTCCTGAGATAGAGCCCCCAGGGAAGAGTCCCCAAGACTCCCCGCCCCCACCTCCCAGGCCTCTCATGATGAGACGCTGGTGAGGGTCATGGCCATCCAAGTCTCTGTGATGCTGTACTGGCAGAACTTGCTGGAAATCTGCCCTCTCCCACACATTTAATTATGTGGTATTTTCAAGTTACATTTATTAATATTGCCAAATATCTGATCTCGTCACACCGTCTCTAAGTATTAGGAAACTCACTATAGCAGGTGCATTTCCAAAATTCTAACTTTTGCTTGAAAGCTCACATCTTTTCATTGGCAACCAACACAGTCAGTGGCTCCTGAAGTGAGGGAGTCACTTCGCGCAGTCAGGAACATGCCTGCAGGCCCGTGTCTGAGCCACCAGGTGCTCCGTGCGCCGGTGTCTCGCGTCACGGTGGTGCTCGCGGAAAGTGCGGCTGTGGGGCTCCCCACGCAACACGCCCCTCCGTGAGGAAACCGCTGTTCTCTGGTTTGCGGCAGCAAACGTGCCTTCAAAGGTTGCGACCGCGTAACAGTCGCTGTCCCTGCTCTCTCAGGGACCTCGCGTGTGAGGCCACGCGGTTCCACGGCTCCGCTGGCTCTGAGGTGCGGCGGTTCCCTGCTTTCGCACATCGCAGCAGACGTCACGCAGAGAACAGACGACACCTTCGTGGTGTTGACCTCGTGCGCCCCCCGAAAGCGTCTGGAGGACCCGCAGGAGGCCACAGAGGACGCTTAGAGACCTGCTGGCCTCGAGGAAGGAGACAGGTTTTGAAGTCAGGGTTGGGGGCCCCATCTGAGCCCCAAGACAAAGCGAGTGTCTTCATGACTACAATGGGCCTGCCCCACCCTCGGCTTACAATGAAAAGTCAAAATAATGTTTGCAAAATGTGACGCTATTCAGGGAGGGTTGGTCTACTCTTCAGCCCCTCATCAGACTCAAGAGAGGCTAACTGATAAACTCCAACTCATTAACATTCAGGAAGAGAAGTCACGACTGATCATTAGCATGCGATCACCTTGAGGGCGGACTCACTTCACCGCAAAGTGACGTCCATTCAGTCAGAGGATCTGCTAAACATGCCCCCAAATCCCGCATCCCGCTGGAAAATGTTCTTGCAGAAACAAGGGTGTAGTTACAGTTAGCGCCCAGTTGCTCGAACAACCCATGGGAGTGTGACAGCTATGACCAAAGACTCAAGGGGAACTAAAGCTCTGGTCAAAGCTGTGAGTCAAAGCCGTGGGTGCTTACTTGGGGCACTGGAGGTCATGCGATGTTCAAGCCAGAAGCCACCCTCAGAACAGTGAAGCCCAATCCTCCCCCTACACCCGCCCTTTTTTTTTTTTTTTTAGAGATCGATTGATTGATTGATTTTAGGGGGCTGGGCAACAGGAGAGGGAGAATCTCAGGCAGGCTGCGCGCCAGGCTGGGCATGGAGCCTGACACGGGGCTCAATCTCACGACCCTGAGATCATGGCCTGAGCCACAGCCAAGAGTCGGTTGGGTCACTTAACTGACTGAACCAGCGAGGCGTCCTCTGAATTCCCTTTTCACACTGACAACAGAGCCAGAGAAGTGACACGGCAGAGGCGGGATGGGGTTAGCACGTGCGCTCTACCGTGGGATGGGCCAGTACAGCTTCTGTCTCTCTCTCTGTTTGTGGTCACTGCCTTCAACCAGCCCGGCAGCCTCCGGCAGCCTCAGCTTCCCCAGCCCGGTGCCCACCCGCAGGAGTGGCCAGGACTGCGGGAGAGAAGAGCACACGAGAAGCATTTAGAGCAGGGCCTGGCACACAGTAGGTGCTTGTTGAGACATGAGTTGTCATTTATTCATGTTCCCATTATGTGGCTTGCCCAAGGTCCAGCTCTGAATTTTGGGCAGAATTTGAATTCCCTTCTTTTGAATTTATCTTAAATTTTTTTTGAATTTATCTTAATTTTTAAATTGTATTTTCATCTGTCAGAAACACCTCGCGCCATAGTTCATGTTACAGCGCCTATGTTCACATGTTCCTTAATTACATCTTTATTTTATTTTATGTTTGAAGGATTTTATTTATTTTTGAGAGAGAGAGAGCACGCACGCGAGCAGGGGGTGGAGCAGAGGGGGAGGGAGAGGGACAAGCAGACTCCCAGCTGAGCGCGGAGCCCCTGTCTCAGGGGGGAGCTCGATCCCATGACCCTGAGATCATGACCTGAGCTGAAGCCAAGAGTCTGAAGCTCAACCGACTGAGCCACCCGGACGCCCCCTTAATTACATCTTTAGGTAGGAGCAAGTGAGTCACCTAATACTGATCAGTGGTGCGTTTATTCTAGAAGGTTTGGGAGATTTCTGCTCTGACTCCATCCATCCATTATCTCCAAACTGTTGTGCTTACCCTCATTCCTGAATGGTATAGTTTGCCCCTGTGGCTTTAGCTACTCAAACACATGATTCCCACTTTCAAAGACTGTATACTAAGAAAACAACTCAGGGCTTTTTTATTTGTTTGTGTCTGTTTCTTTTCCTCCCCCAGCGAACAGGAGAGAAACGTCATTTGGAGATGAATAGTGAGGGCTTACAGGAAAACACGTACAATGAAACCCCAGAAAAATGCTCTGGGGCTGTGATGGGATTGGTGATTAGCTCCTGTCCCCGGTCATCTTGTTAAGCTTGCAGCAATGCAACCCCTTGCGTTGAACAACTGGATTTGGACGACACTGTTTATAGGGTTTTACTATATATAAATGTGGCTACAAGGTAATGTAATTGGCTGTTTGTTTGTTTGTTTTGTTTTAACCAACCAACCATGTGCGAGTCCAGAGGCTGGACCACAGGCTGTACGGGTTACCTATCTCGGCCAGCACGTGTCTGCTGAAACCGGTCAGCCTCACTGAGCTACACCGTCAGGGCCAATGGCACGTGCCAACGCCTTTGCTCCTGGGCTGAGTCTGCGGAAGAAGCCTGGTTGAGCCGTAAGGGAAGGCGCCGCGTGGGCTAAGCCAGGACCGTGCTGCACCCGTGGGTCGGCCGATCAGCAGCCTCCACTTCCTGGGAGCTGCTTAGCAAAACAGGGTCTCAGCCCCACCAGACGGGCTGGATCAGAGGATGTATTAGCAGAACCCCACGTGCCACGTGCACGTGAAGCTCTGGGACGCTCTGAGTTAGGGGAGGACACAGTTGGGACTTCGGCGCTGTTTCCCGCTCATCAGACTAATAAAAGTTACTCCTGCTTGACTAAACCTGGTGTCTGTGAGGTGTTTCTTGGGGGCTGATCTGGCAAACCTGAGATTTCCTTTCTCTGTAGAGGGAAAAGGGAGTGACACAGACTGCCCCAACAAAGAGCTGGCTCAGGGCTCTCAGAAGGATCAAGGTTTTATCTTTTTATTATTTAAAATTTTTGTTTAAATTTATTTATTTGAGAGAGAGAGAGAGAGAGCAGGAGGAGGAGCAGAGGGAAAGAGACAAGTGGACCCCCACTGAGCACAGAGCCTGATGTGGGGCTCCATCTCACCACCCTGAGAGCATGACCTGAGTCGAAACCAAGAGTCAGATGCTTAACCAACTGAGCCACCCAGGTGCCCCTAAAGGTTTATTTTGATCAGGGCTGACATTCAGTTGAGTGCTGTAAGTAGTGCTTCCCGACACTTTTCACATCAGAGCACACGTAGAAAATATTTGCACACTGGGATAAGCAAATAATGCTGTTCGCAGCCAGAGGCAGCCAGCCACCCAGCTTCTGGCTGCACCAGAGCCATAGGGATCAAAGTCTTGGAACATACGTAATGCGAGCCGCACACCAGCGTTTCTGGGCAGAGCAGCTAGTCCAGGGTAGGAGCAGGGAACGGACACAGCGAGCCCTGAGCAGTCCTGAGCGGCCCCAGCACCATGTTGGACTGGTCACCATCCTAGCGCGGAGAAGCACCGCCCCAGACTGAGACCCACCCCTGGAGCTGAGGTGATCATCGCAAGAAAGCTTTGGAGAATAGAATGGTAACAATAGCTACATGCCAGCTGCTTTTCTAAGCAGTATACCTGTATTAGCTCATTTACATAATAAGCTGATGAGTTAGGTACTGTTTTTAGTTCCCTTTCACAGAAGAAGAAACTGAGGCACAGAGGTGCGGCTCTTGCCCATGGTCGCATGGCTAGGGGACAAAGGAGGTCTAAATCCAGGTTGCCTGCTCCAGAGTCTGTCCTCTCGCTGGACCACCTGTCTAGCAGTAGAAGATTCCAGGGAAGAAAGAGATGGAGTACGAAGTGAAAAGGACACCCAGACCTGTTGGCATCCCGCCAGCCGGCTGAGGCTTCATCTGCAACCCGGGCTGCTGGTTCCCCATCACCCAATGAGGAACGAACAAGAGGAAACAAATACCAAATTCCACATTAGGAATTGAGCAAAATGTTTGGAGCTGAATCCCTTAAGAACATGTTCTTGCAAACACTGTTAAAGGGAAAAAGTGAAATACAAATGAGTGCAAGAATGTGCTTTCAACCCCCTGACAGATAATTAGAACCAGCTACTCTGTCTGCACATCATGAATAAGGGGCTCGGTGGGTCTGTTTTTTTAACTTCTTTATAATAGTGACCAATGCAATATTTTAAGTTTTACTTTCCTTCAATATAAATTCAAATGCATGTTGTTTCATGTCTGACCATATTAAGATTTTTAACAATGACATATACAATAATCTCCCCCTCATCCCATTTTTATAAAACAAGTGCTGTCTTGAGGCACCTGAGTGGCTCAGTCAGGTAAGTGTCTGCCTTCGGCTCAGGTCATGATGCCAGGGTCCTGGGATCGAGCCCCACATTGGGCTCCCTGCTTGGCGGGGAGCCTGCTTCTCCCTCTCCCTCTGCTGCTTCCCCTGCTTATGCTCTCTCTCTCTGTCAAATAAATAAATAAAATCTTAAAAAAATAAAAAAAAGAAACAGGAGAGGAAATTATCAAAGAACTAATACAGGAAAATTTCTCCAAGGTGATGGACACAAGATCAGGACAGAGTGACAACCAGGGATGTACTGTATGGTGACTAATATAATATAATTAAAAAAATTTTTAAAAAAAGAATAGAGTGACAAAACATGAAGAAAAAAATAAATAAATAGGAGACAGGGTGGTGCTAGATTATCCAAATAGTGGACTAAGCCCAAGTTCAGGGCACCAGGAAAAGGATCAGCAAAAACATGAGAAACAAAATATTTTGAACGAATTTGGTGTTAGATAACGTCCATTTGGCTATAACAGAGTCATTAGTACAAGAACTGCCCTCCCACCAAACAACTACAAAACTGAACAAAATATGTTATGCAACTTTTTTCAAGCATTGGGCAAAAAATAAGGTAGGACTTTGAGCCTTCACAGAAGGGGAACGTGTGAAGTAAGCCTCATAATCACCCCAAACTTCTGCTGTGGGACAGGAGGTAGATCACAAGTGGAAAGGTGTCTTGAAGAGCTGAGGACACAGAGATTGGATGAATGAGATACTGAAAAATTAAAAATCTGGGGGCAGGTTACTGAAGAAAAGGAAGCTGTCGGGGAGGGGGGGAGGATTCCAGAGGACCCTTTGTCCAAGAAAACAAACAAATTAAAAAATCAATAGAACAGATTCCAAAATAACCCAAATGTTGGAACTAACAGGCAAGGATGTTCAAATAGTTATTGTGAATATTTTTAAGGACTTAAAGGAAAATATAGTCAAAATGAGTAGATAGATGGGAAATCTCAGCAAAGCAATGGAAACCATAAAAAAAGAACCCTGGTGGAAATTCAAGAATGGAAAAGTAAAATATCTCAAATTAAAATTTAACTGTAGGCTATTAACAGCAAGTTGGAGACTTCAGAAGAAAGACTGAATAAACCTGAAATCAGATCAGTAGGAATTATCTTATTTGAAGAATAGAAAGAAAAAAAATTAACAAAGCTCCAGCAACCTATGGGGTAGTATCAAGCAAGCTGACATATATTTAACTGGAAAGAGAGAATGGGGCCAAAAACATTGAAAAAACAAATTCCAAAAAATTGCCCAAATTTGGAGAAAAACTTCAAGTTACAAATCCAAGAATCCTAGCAAACTCCAAGTGGGATTAAAAAAAAAAAAGACACCTAAGGACATCATAGTTAAAATGTTGAAAATTATAAGGAGATAATCTCAAAACTCACCAGAGGAGATAAAATACCTGCAGAGAAACACCAGACAAATGACAGTGGACATCTCATCAGAAAAATGGAATCCAGGAGACAATAGAATGACATCTTAAAAAAAAAAAAAAGATTTATTTTAGAGAGAGAGAGTGCTAGCAGGGGGAGAGGCAGAGGGAGAGAGAGACTTCTCCAGCAGATTTCCCACTGAGTGTGGAGCCCAACTAAGGGCTCAATCCCAGGACCCTGAGATCATGACCTGAGCCGAAATCAAGAGTCAGCTGCGTAAGCGACTAAGCCAGCCAGGTGCCCCTAGAATGACATCTTTATAAAGAGTTGAAAGGAAAGAAAGTCAACTTAGAATTATACTTCCTGTGAAATTATCCATTAGGAATTAAGATGAAATACAGGCATTTTCAGATAAACAAAAGCTGCAAGACTTCGTTGCCAGATGGCCCACACTACAGGGTATGCTGATGTAAACTGCTATCCGTGAGAAGGAATGAAGAGTACTGGGAATGGTAAATGTGTGGGGAATATAGCTACCTTTTTACATGTAACCATATTTTCTTCTTCTTTAATTTTTTTTTATTTTTTGGAAGCTGACTGTTTAAAGTAAATGCAATAATAGAATACTGTTAAAAGAGAGACCGAGGCACATTACATTTTTGAAGAGTTTATGTGAACAAACGTTCATTTGTATCAGGCAGTACCAGGTTAGAAGTGCTCTACTGGCAGGAACTGGGAGAAAGCTTTGTGTTATTTAATTATAGCTTAAGCAGTTGCCTTATTTGGGAAAGCCTAGTTCACCATTTGCGAGTGATTGTTCTTAAGTTTTGTTTTCCTAACCTCAAGGCACTTACAAGAACGGACTCCAGCTTGGGTTTTGGCTTGCTAACGTTGGATGCTAAAACATCAGCGCCATCCCAGTCTAATGACTTCCACGTTTAATGACTTTTACAATAGTTGTGGGGTTTATTACGCAGTGTATGTGACATACATGGCAACAATAGCAAAAGAACAACAATAGCCAAAGGGGTGGTAAATGAAATTTTAATGTAATAAGCTTCTCATATTTTATATGAATTATTAAAGCAATAGTAATTCTAAATAGACTGTGATAAGGTAAAGATGCATATTATAACTCGTAGAAAACTACTAGAAACATAATAAAAAGTATAGGTAAAAGGTCAATAAGAAGAAACAAAAATGAAATGTATAGTGTATATATATTTAAGATTTTATTTATTTGACAGAGAGAGAGCACAAGTGCGGAGGGAAGGGCAGAGGGAGAGGGAGAAGCAGACTCCCTGCTGAGCAAGGAGCCTCATGCAGGGCTCAATTCCAGGACCCTGAGATCATGACCTGAGCTGAAAGAAGGCACTTAACCAATTGAGCCACCCAGGCACCCCTGAAATCGATAGTATATTATATTAATGTGAAGGAAGACTGGAAAAGAGGAAAAGAGGAATAAAAACCAAAGAGATAACTAAAAAACAAGTAGCAATTTGGCAAACTTAAAAATCAATCTGTACATTAATTACAAATGGACTAAATACTCTAACTAAAAGGCTGAGATTATCAGGATGGACAAAAAAACAAGACCCAACAATATTCAGTCTACAAGAGACACACTTTATGGGGCACCTGGGTGGCTTAGCCATTAAGTGTCTGCGTTTGGCTCAGGTCATGATCCCAGGGTCCTGGGATCGAGCCCCACATGAGGCTCCCTGCTCGGCAGGAAGCCTGCTTCTCCCTCTCACACTCCCCTTGCTTGTGTTCCCTCTCTCACTGGCTGTCTCTCTCTCTGTCAAATAAATAAATAAAATCTTAAAAAAAAAGGAGACACTTTAAACATAAATACACAGAGAAGTTGAAGGTACCAAGATAGAAAGATATACCATACAAAGAGTAAGGTAATAAAGCTGGTGTGACTGTTGCTGTCAGACAGAATAGCTCTTAAGAGAAAGATTATTTTGAGAGATAAAGACCTTTTCTTTTTTAAAGACTTTATTTTTAAGTAATCTCTACACCTAACATGTGGCTTGAACCCACAACCCCGAGATCAAGAGTCACATGCTTCACTGACTGAGCCAGCCAGGTGCCCCACAGGGGGACTTCTTATGATTATAAAGGGGTTAAGTAATAAGAAATACATAAAATCCTTAATGGCACGTACCTGTATTAGTTTCCTAGGTTTGCCATTATGAAGTACCACAAACTAGGTGATACGAAACAACAAAATCTCATTCTCTCATGGTTCTAATTTAAGGTGTCATGCTCCCTCTGGGGCTTGTAGGAGGACTTTTCTTGCCTCTTCCTAGAAGCAAGTTCATTATCATATCATTATCAATTCACCTGTCAGAAATTGGTAAAACCACTAGACAAAAGAAAAATTGGGAAGGATACAGACCTGAGCCTTGATATAACTGACATTTATACATTCAATAATTGGAAAACACACTTGTTTTTTCAAGTACACTAGGAATGTTCACTAAGATAGACCAAATGCTGAGCCATAAAGAAAGTCTTAACATCTTTCAAAAGACAAGCATCTTAGGTGGTAGAGCTAAGATTGAATTAAATTAGAAATCAATAACAATAAGATATCCAGGAAGGCTCCAGATATTTGGAAATGAAGCCATACCCTTATAAGTAGCTAATGTATCAAAGAAGAAAATACAAAAGAAATCAGACCATATTTTGAATGGAATGATAATGAAAACACATATCAAAACTTGTGGAATATAACTAAAGCAGTGCTTAAAGAGAAATGTACAGTTTTAAATGCTTTTATTAGAAAAGAAAAAAAGTTTAGCAATAATGATCTAATGTTACAGCTTCATAAGCTTGAAAAAGAAGAGCAAATTAAACCAAAAGTAAATAGAAAATAATAGATAAGAGAAGAAATCAATGCAAAAAAAAGAGTGCATAAATGACAGAGAAAATTAAAGCCAAAAGTTGATTCTTCAAAAAAAATCATTAAAATTGATAACATATTAGACGGATTTATCAAGAGGAAAAAGAAAGAAAACAAAAATTGCTTATCTCAGGAATGAAAGAGGAGTTATTACCGCAGATGCTACTGACATGGTGACATCAGCAAAAATGGCAGAATAAGAATCTTCTAGGGTTCCTACACCTAATTCAGATATGGTTGAGGGGTTCCCCCAACAACACCAAGCAATTCTTGGACACCAGCAGGGTGTCTGAGAATTCAACTCAGTTCTGACGCTTTCTACCTGGAGATAGCACCGGATTCTATAGGTTAAGGGCTCGGTCCTACAAGAGTGCTCCCTGTCTGCAACGTCAGATGCCAGTTGCAAGCCCCAGACTGCTTCCTACACTTTTTTTTTTTTTAAGATTTTATTTATTTATCTGACAGAGAGAGACTGTGAGAGAGGGAACACAAGCAAGGAGAGTGTGTGAGAGGGAGAAGCAGGCTTCCCACTGAGCAGGGAGCCCGATGCAGGGCTCGATCCTAGGACCCTGGGCTCATGAACTGAGCTGAAGGCAGACGCTTAATGGCTGAGCCACCAGGGCTCCCCTGTTTCCTACACTTTTGACCAACCAGCTACAGATTGGAGGTTCCAACAACCTCCTCAAGTTTGATTAATTTGGTAGAGCAGCTCCCAGAACTCAGGGAAATTACTTTCTTAAGTCTACCGTTTTACAAAAAGATATGATAAAGGATATGAATCAATAGCCAGATGAAAAGATACGTAGGGCAAGATCCCAAACAGATGAACTTCTGTCCTCTTGGAGCTTGGGGCCTGGCTCAGTGATACGTGAAAGTGTTCTGGTTCCCCAAGCATGGAGGCTCTCTGGAAAGGACCCAAAAGGTGTTCTCTTGGATTTTTATGGGGGCTTCATTACACAGTCATGAGTGACTAGGTCATTGGCCATTGGCTGATTCAACCTATTTCTGGAGATGGGGATGGGGGGATTAGAATTTCCAACCCTCTAATCACTTGGTCCTCTTGGCAACCATCCCCCATCCTCGGGTGCGGTCCAAAAGTCCCTTTCATTAATAACAAGCCACCCATTTCACCTTTATGGCTCTGAGGTGTTTTCAGGAACTGTGGGTGAAGACCAAATGTATCTGAGAAATATATTTTGGTCTTTTGAATGGCCAAATAGGTATTTCTTATTAATCATTATGTCATGAAGGACATCTGAAAATTCTGCTTCCATAAAACAAAACTAACAAAAATTGTCAGGATCAACCTTTTCAGAACTCTGGAAATTAGTGAAGAGCTTGCAACAATTCCGGGAATGCTTATTTAAGAAAAGTGGCTTAGGGGCGCCTGGGTGGCTCAGTTGGTGAAGCATCTGTGTTTGGCTCAGGTTATGATCCCAGGGTCCTGGGACTGAGCCCCGCATCAGGCTCCCTGCTCAGCGGAGAACCTGCTTCTCCCTTTCCCTCTACCTGTCACTCTGCCTACTTGTGCTTTCTATCTCTCTGCCAAATTAATAAATAAAATCTTTAAAAAAAAGTGCCTTAATCCTGGTGAGGGCAGCAAGCTTTGGGTGTTTTAAATTGCTCTGTTCCCATTACCCCCACCCCCCAGTTCCATGGTAGTTTTAAAAACCAACGGGCTGCAAACAAGTCTGAGCCCTTGGAAAATACTGGAAAACTTATTGGTTCTAGGGATTTAAGGAAATGTCCGTCCAGTCATTAGGCGATCACTAAGCCAACTGAGCAGAGACTCAGTATATGGACTTTATGGAATTAATTCAGTAAAGTCACTAAACAAAAACAGCAACACAGTTAGAACAACAAATCCTGGGAAGGAGGGAATCCAGCATCCACAGTGCCACCCTGCATTATTTTAAATGTCTAGTTCTGGAAAAAAAATCACGATACAAAGAAACAAGAAAAGAAAAATCAATAGATATTGCCTCTGAGGAAGGGCAGATGTTGTACTTTACTAGACAAAAACTTTAAATCAGCAATTTTAAATATGTTCAAAGAACATCAGGAAAATGTGTCTAAAGAAATACAGAAAAGTATGAAAATGATATCTCTCTCAATAGAATTTTAGTAAGGACATAGAAAAAATTATTTCTTAAAAAGATTTATTTATTTGAGAGAGAGAGAGTGCTCAGTGGGGAGGGGCAGAGGGAGAGGGAGAGACAGTCTTAAGCAGACTCTGCTCTGAGCGTGGAGCAGCATGGGGGGCTCAATCTCACCACCCTGAGATCACGACCTGAGCCAAAACCATGAGTTGGATACTTCCCAGCTGTAACAGGTGCCTGCCCCCTCCCCAATTTTTTTTTTAAAGAGCCAAATGGAAATTCTGGAATTGAAAAGTAAAAGAAGTGAAATGAAAAATTCACTGGAGGAGTTCAATAGCAGATTTGAGCAGGCGGAAGAAAGAATTTGTGAAGTTGAACGTACAGATCAATTGAGATGATCCGGTCTGCAAAACAGAAAGGGAAAAGAATCAAGGAAAATGAACAGAGCCTCAGAGACCTGTGGGACACCAACAAGCACACCAACATACACAGAATGGGAGTTCCTGGAGGAGAGGGGAGAGAGGGAGGGCAGGAAGAATATTTGAAGAAATAACAAAGGAATAAAAATAGTACACTAGAAAATATTTAGCACAAAGGAAGGCAGTAATGGAGAAACAGAAGATCAAAAAAGATGTAAGACATAAAAAGAAATAGCAAATGGCAAATATAAGTCCTACCTTATCATTAATTTAATGTAAATGAGTTAAACACTCCAACGAAAAGGCAGAGGTTGGCAGGATGCATAAAAAAAACATGATCTGACTATATGCTGGCTACAAAAGCCACACTTTAGATTCAAAGACACAAATAGGTTGAAAGTACAAAGATGGAAGAAGAGATACCATGCAAACAGTAACCCACAATAAGATAGACCACATTCGGGAAATAAAACAAGTCTCAGTAAATTTTAAAAGACTGAAATAATCCTGGGGCACCTGTGTGGCACAGCGGTTAAGTGTCTGCCTTCGGCTCAGGGAGTGATCCCACGTTATGGGATCGAGCCCCACATCAGGCTCCTCCACTGGGAGCCTGCTTCTTCCTCTCCCACTCCCCCTGCCTGTGTTCCCTCTCTCGCTGGCTGTCTCACTCTGTCAAATATATAAATAAAATCTTTAAAAAAATAAAAATAAAAGATTGAAATACTCCAAAGCCTATTCTCCAACACAGTGGGATGAATCTAGCATAGTAGTGATGTCGGCCGGCCGGGTCTGAGGACCCACAAGGGGTCCTCACAGGACCAATCAGGAGGGCCCTTGGCTTCGGGCAGGATAGGAATCAAGTGCCAGCCAGGAGGAAGTGAACACAGGGTTTCCAGAGTAGTGATAGGGTGTAGCGGACGGAGTGTCTGGGAGACTCGGAAAAGGAAAAGTGAGTGTGCCCGTCACTTGGGACTAGGGGTTTATACAGGAAAGGGGTCCAGGATATGTGTTCCTTCAGGAATCCAGGGTACGGTCCAATGAAAGGGTGTCAGGTGAACAATAGGTGCTCTTGCATAAATCACCGAAGGTAGGGGAATCGATGCCAGCGTGGGCCAAGGTTTGTTCGAAGCTAATGTCCTGGAACATGTTTGGGACCCGGTTCTTCTTAGATGTAATCAGGTGTTTTGGGGCCAGGATGAAACTCGGAGAACAATTCACTTCCTTGCTTCCCCCTTGGAGTGGGCAAGTAGCTTCTTTGGTTTACCCAGATGCAAGGTGAACTATAGAGCGTGAGTAAATGGGGCCTTTCTTCAGCTTCCCTGGCTCAGTAGGTCGTAGTATCTACTGCATGGAATTTGATAAACATGAACTATGTGCCCCTGAGTCCTCTTCACTCACTAGCCCTTCTAAATGCTCAGAAAATTCTACAGACATTCTGGCTGAGTCACCAGGCCACCTCACCCACAAGAGCTAAGTCACTGGGTGTTTCACTGAGTGTATTTCCTGGAACGGTTCATCCTTCCCCTTAGGAGGCGACATCTAGTAGGAAACGTATGGCTTCTAGAATGGGATAGTCTGCATACCGGTATCTGTTGTCTTAGGCAAGTTATTTCGTTTCTCTAAGCCTTGGCTTTCTCATCTGTAATATGAGATAATAATGCCTACTTCAAAGATTTAGTGTGAGGATTAAATGAGATACTATGCACAAATCTGATTTCCTAACCCCTCCTTGCTTTCTGCCTTCCTCCTCCCCAAGCAGAGAACAGCAACGCAATACAAAAGAGAAAAAATGGGGTTAGGAGTCTTGGATGAATAAAATAGGAAAACCAGGAATTAGCATTTTAAGCAAAGCAATCCTGAGTTAGAATCTCAGTTCTGTTTTGTATAAAATATGTGACCCTGGTCCGGCCCCACCTTGGGCGGAGAGATTACTTAAAAAAAAAAAATGGTTTGGGGAGCGTGCCTGGCTGGCTCAGTCCGTGAGCAGCAGACTGTTGGTCCCGAGTTTGAGCCCCACCCTGGGCGGGGAGATTACTTAAAAAAACAAAATCCGGGATCCTTCTCTGTAAAACGGACATAGTAAGTTGTCTTCTAGTGTCGATAGGATTGTAAGAGATAAGGTACGTGACTTGTCTTGCACGGAGTAGGTGCCCTATCAACGGCAGCTTTTACTTTTAGCAGTTTAAGACATTTACCTTTTCCTTATTTTTGCGGCTCACCCTGTCCTTAAGGCAAACTCCAGCTAACTCTTCCCAAAACCCTACCTCTCTTTTCTGTCCCCCATCCGGTCTCTTGAATACTTCTCTCCTCCTGTACACCCACTTTTCCTGCACCCAGGCCAGGGGAACAGAGCTGAACGAATGAAAGGAAATAAATCTAAAGCAACTATTTTGAGAAAAACATTTGTTTCAAAATTATCGTGTGTGTGTGTGTGTGTGTGTGTGTGTGTGCGTGGGTCAATGAGAGAGAGAAAACCTTTGTTAAAACTGGGATATCTGCAAACCCCAGTAAAGTAGGACTGGAAATTAAAATGAAACAAAACTGCATATTCTACTGGTTGGTATGGAAAGAAATCGCCAGCTTTTTGAGTGTGTGCCCAGGGGCTCCGGCCTTCAGGGGCCTGACGCCGATGCGCCAGAGCCCAACAAGGGGGGAGGAAGGAAGGGTTTCAAAAGGGGGCGGGGAGGGGCGGCTTCACCGTTCTACACTTAGGCCTTGAAGGCCAGTGCGGACTGACAGTCTCGCCCGCACCCAGTGCCTTCCTGCGGCGAACTCCCCCAAACCCGCGCTGCCCTCTCTGTTCTCCACCTGCCGCGCGCGGCTTTCCTCCTCCGCCGGGGGTGGGGGCGGGTGGGCAGAAACCGCCGCGGCTCATGGGGACCAACTGAGACCCCGAGCCCGGCGCCCGCGCCCACCCGGCGGAGCCGTCGGGGCTCCCCGCGCGGCTGAGCGGCTAGGCGCGCGCCACGATCCCCGGCGCCCCGGGACCACCCGCGCGGCCCGCCAAGCCACCCCACCCCATCCCACCCCACCCCACGCCCACGTGACTTCCTGAAGGGCTGCGGGGCCCGCCCCTCCGCTGCTCAGTTTCGTTTCGTCGCGGGCCTGGGGCGGTCTCGGGGCAGTGGCTGCCACCGCCGTTCCAGCGCGTCCCGTCGCGTCCCCAGGAGCGCCATGGCGGAGCTGGTCCCCCTGGCCGAGGAGCTGTCGTGCTCCATCTGCCTGGAGCCCTTCAAGGTGCCGGTCACCACCCCGTGTGGCCACAACTTCTGCAGCTCGTGCCTGGACGAGACGTGGGCCGCCCAGGGCCCGCCGTATCTGTGCCCGCACTGCCGCGCAGTCTACGACGCGAGGCCGCAGCTGCGCAAGAACACGGTGCTGTGCGCGGTGGTGGAGCAGTTCCTGCAGGCGGAGCAGGCCCGGGCGGCGCCCCCGCCCCCCGACGGCTGGAAGCTGCCCGCCCGCACCTCCGCGTACAGCCCGGCGGGCCAGGTGGCCTGCGACCACTGCCTGAAGGAGCCCGCCGTCAAGACGTGCCTGGTGTGCATGGCCTCCTTCTGCCAGGAGCACCTGCAGCCGCACTTCGACAGTCCCGCCTTCCGGGACCACCAGCTGCAGCCACCCGTCCAGGACCTGATGCGCCGCAAGTGCCCCCAGCACAACCGGCTGCGGGACTTCTTCTGCCCCCAGCACGACGAGTGCATCTGCCACATCTGCCTGGTGGAGCACAAAGCCTGCTCGCCCGTGTCCCTGAGCCAGGCCAGCGCCGACCTGGAGGTAGGGGTGGTGGGCGAGGGCGCAGGGAGGCAGCCTGGGCCTGCTGGGTGGTGGACAGGGAGCCACCGTGGGCATCCTGGCCCACTGCGGATGACCTGGGATAGGAAGATGGACCTCGCTGGGTCTTGCTGGGCCTGAGAACCGGGGCAGGGGTGTCCCGGATGTCAGAATAGAAAGGGGCAAGGAGAACATATAGCCCTCCTCTGTCATCCATGGTCCACCCTCTTCCCCCTACTTCCTGTCTTACAGAGGGGACCGCTGAAGGCAGGTGAAGTCGCTTGCCTGAAGCCTAGTACTTGTCTGGTGGTGTTTAGTAGGGGGTTTCCAACATCAGATAGGAGCCCAGGAGGTTACCTGTGTTCCCTCATTAAATCTTGGCAGCATCCAAGACGTGGGTAGAATTAGGTCCATTTTACAGTTGAGGAAATGGTGGTGCCGAGAAGTTAATTTAGCCTGAGCTGACCTGGTAAGTGGCTAAGCAGGCATTGGGACCCTGGCTGGTTCGACTCTACAGATGGCCGCTTTTCCCCATGACCAGCCTGATATCCAAGTTCATGGAACATGGGACATTCCTGGAGGCTTGAGGTCATGTGAACAAAAGCTTTTCGTGAGCCAGAGAGTTCTAATGAGCAGGGAGGATCGTTGCTAGCAGAAGGGTGGGCAGAGTGCCAGCTATCTCTGGCTACGACCCACAGGCAGAGCCAAACTCTTGCACCAGAGTGCCCTCCGCCCTGGCTGAGTGACTTTGAGCACAGCATTTGGCCCCTGGGCCTGAGTCTTCATCAGTAAAGCGAGGAGCTGGGACCCTAAGGGGCCTTCCAGTTCTGTGATGATTTTAGTGGTGTGGGGGAAATCATATCTTCCCTCGTGGACTCAAGGCAGAGGCTGAAAAGGTATAATCGGACCACCTTTTTTTATATCAGCCTGAGCTCCAGCGCGTGGCCTGATTGCCTGTAATTCTCGAGGCCCTGTCGTGGAGAACAAGGGCTGTCCTGTTGTCGAAGGAGATGGGAGGCCTGGCCAAGCTTTGCGGCGGCACCAGGACCAGGGTGCAGGCCTTGCTCCTGAACAGCCACAGCCCTTCCCGGGCCCAGCCTGCTTCTCTGTCCGAGCTGGGTCCCTCAGGACTTCCTCCCTGAGTCTCAGAGGCCAGACCTCAAAGCAGTGTCTGAGAGTTGACCTCTGAGGCACAACCATGTCAGGAGCAGCCACCTGTGTCTTCACCTGCCGTCCTAAAGAACCTGCCAAGCCTTTCGAGCCAGAAGCCCGGCGCTGCCCTGTATCAGCTGTGGTTTAGGGCAAGCCCCTGCAACCCCCGAGCCTCCGCTTCCTCATCTGTAAAATGGGATTAATAGCATTCCCTCCCGATCTGCAAGGTGGTCGGTCCAGGGCGATGAGCTTGGGTGGGTGTGGGAAGTGCTTCATAGGCGGGTCCTCGCATCGGATGGCTGGTTGGCCCCGACCTGGACTGGGTGTTGAGACCTGGGTTTGAATTCCGAGTCTGCTTACTCGCTGGGTGAACGCTAAGCACTGCAGGTGTAATTTCTGGGCACCCGGACTGGAAGAGCGCTTGCTGGGGTGGGGGCGTCAGGCTGCCATATCTTCTTTGCCTTGGGGTACACGGTCCTGTCCCTGAGGACCAGGGCGGCCGGCTCCTGCCAAAAGGCTCTTCTAGAAGTTCTTATCCATGAAGGCAGAAGGCAAGTAAAGGCCGGAGGGTTCTTCTCAGCCTGGCCTGGAGCTACATCTTGCTCTCAGCCTGGGGCCTGGGGCCTGGAGCTGGAGTCTGCACCCAGCGTCCTCGTTTATCATGCACGCTTGGCTTTGTAATCCTTGTAACAGGCCTGACCTTGCCACCTCCCCGCTCCCCACCATTGTCCTGGCTTGCCAAGTCTTTCGATCAGCCCCCCCCCCCCAACCCTGCTGCTGCTCCCTGCTGGGACAGAGCCAGCCCCATCTGGGCAGTGCCCCAGCTCTGGGTGGCTGGCTTGTCTTGGACAGTGGTGCGGGGTGGACTCGGGGCTCTGTGCCTCCCACGTCCTTAGGGAGGACTCAAGTCCCGGAGCTGTGAACACATCCTCAGAACTTCAAAAAGTTCTCTACCCTCAGTGAGGGGATTGTTGCCCCTCAAAGTCCTTGGGCCACTTTCCTTTGTCTGGAGCCACATAGTCTCCTCTCTCTGCCATCAGGAGACTGTCACATATGCATTTCATTAGTGGTGGATAAAATTTTCCAAAACATAGCATTTTGGGGTGCACTGCTGAGAGCGGCTGTTGGAGGTGGAACAGTTGGCAGCCCCCCAGGTGTTCTGAGTTCTCTTCCAGCTCTGGGACCTGTGAGTCCGGATCTGCCTTGGCTTGGACTTCTGTCTTTGGCCCACAGTTTGTCTTGGCCACTGTGAGGGCCCAGGTCAAAGGGCATTGTTACAGAGGTTGAATCTGAAACATCATCATAACTTGGGGTTTCAGGGTCAAGTTAGTATGGCCTTGGCTGCTTCCAGCCCTTACAGGTGACTGTCTTTGGGTTGTTCAAATCCAGATTCAAGGCCAGGTTTAGGACCTAAATATCTCTGGTGAAGTGGGAGGGGCAGGAAAGGGGGCAGGCTGGAGGGTGTTGAGCCAGCCCGTTAGGGGAGGTAAATGTTGTTTCCTAGACATTTCTTGTGTACTCAGTGCTTTGATTATAACACGGAGACCTTGTAACACGAGTTAACAGTGATGTGACTCTGTTCTTCGATGTCCTTGTTTATAAAGGTCCGGTAACTCCCACCTTATAGCGTTGCTCTTAGCTCTCAGTAGGTTAACACCTGTGAAGCACCAGAGCGATGCCTGGCTTGCAGTGCATGTAGAAGAAACCCTGGCTGGTATTATTCTGGTGCTGGGTTTTTTTTCCCCTCCCCATGTCTATGCCCTGAGCAGGGAGGGAGGACACTCCCGATATTGATTCTGGAAATTTATAGAAATACTAAGAGGCCTCAGATGATATTATCTTCCTTCATGCGTAATAGGCCTAGGTTCCCGGAGGTGGCTAGGGATTTAGCAATTCTGAGTCACCTTAATTCAGTTTCAGGGATTGAGCTGTTGGGGGGCGGGGCTGCTGCTTGTCCATCCTTATTCCTAGTGTGTAGCCTGTGGAGGTCCCCACCCGTGGGGCCAAACAAATGAGCCTTGGACTTCGACTCTTGTCCCCATGCTTCCCTGAGGTTAACAGTGACTCTTCCAGCTGCCTTCCGGAATTGGCAGATGGTTCTGGGAGAGGAACCCCCGATTCCAGGCTTATCTCTCTGGATTGCCTTCCCCCAGTTCTTGGCTCTGTCAGCCTTCCCTGCTTAGTTAGCTCTCCATTGTTGGTGAAGCAGATTTTTCTTCCCAGCAGTTTGCTTTTCTGGTTGTTTGTGGTGGAAGGGCTAGCTCGGATGACCTCATCTGCTGACACTGAAGCAACCATTCCAGCTTGTTCTTGGCTCTGTGTGCGCTCAGCCCCCTTGCTGGCCTTCCTGCCTCTGTTTCATCGTCTGTAAAATGGGTGCTTCTAAGGAAGCCCCTAATCATACAAGCGGACCGTTTAGTTTGTCCTTACTAAGATCCAGGCACTGTGCTGCGCTCTCACGTCGTTTCAGTCAATTCAGCTACTGGCCCCGGGAGGTGGAAACATTTGTATCTCTTTCTTGGCCGATGACACAGGTGAGAGATGCTTGGACAGCTGGGAGCAGGGGCTGGCACCCTGGTCGGTCTGTCTTCAGGTCCTACGCTCCTAACTTCTTTCTTGTACTGTTGCTCAAGCAGTTTGAAGGGACGCAATAAAAACGAGAATGCTTCTAAAAAGCTCTGGGCAGGCAAGACATGGGGTGGCAGAACCACCCGTGGGACAGATTCCAGGGGCAGTCCCTGGTGTTGGGGGCCGGGGGGAGGTGATTTCTCATGCTGGTTGTTTTCTCTGCAGACCAAGCTGAAGCATAAACTGACCGTCATATACAGTCAGATCAACGGCGCATCGAGGGCTCTCGAGGACGTGAGAGCCAGGCAGCGGGATGTCCGGGTGAGCGGCAGGGCTCCCACCGCCAGCCTTGGCCCGGGCTTGGGTTGGTTTCACGCCCGGTGTCGGGAATAGACATCCACCTTGCAAGACATCCAGAAAGCTATGTCCCCAGGAAAGATCCTTCGTAGACCTAAACTGAAGACTGTCCACAAGCCCTGACCATGGTGCGGGAAGGACGGGGGCGATCACTAAAAATCAGGGCTGTAAAGTAGTAATAGGGGGGCGCCTGGCTGGCTCAGTTGGTAGAGCATGTGACTCTTGATCTCAGGGTTGTGAGTTCGAGCCCCACTTTGGGCATAGAGCTTACTTAGATCGTGAGAAAAAAGTACTGATATAAAAAGTGGTCATGATTTAATGGGGGGAAAAAACAGGAAGCAGAGTGTATACCCACTAGAGTTACATCTACTTATAAAAAGCTAGTGTATTCGTTTTCTAGAGCTATCGTAACACATTTCGGCCACCTCAGCTTACAAGGACAGAAGCGCGTTCGCTCACAGTACCGGAGGCCAGAAGTTCAGAATCAAAGGCAGGGCCGCACTTCCAGGTTCTAGGGCAGAACCCTTCCTTGCCTCTTCCAGCTTCCGGTGGCTCAGGCGTTCCTAGGGTTGTGGCTGGTGTCATTCCAGCCCTGGCCTCTGTCTTCACTTGGCCTCCTCCTCCCTCTGTGTCTTTTCTTCTGTCACTAATAAGGACATTTGTCATTGGATTTAGGGCCCACTTGGGTAATCCAGGAGAATTTCATCTCCAGATTCCTACCTTAATTACATCTGCAAAGACTTTTGCTAAGTAACGTCACCTTTGCAGGTTCTGGACTCTGGACCTATTTTTGGGGGGGAGGGGGGGTCGTTCAACCCATTACAGAAATAGGAGAAAAAGACTGGAAGGAAGTATAGTAATGGAATTGTAGTACAAGCATTGGAGTGGTAGAATTAGAGATTTTGGGGGGTCTAGTGTTTATAAGTTTTATAAGGTTTTCAATATTATATGTTGAAAGAATACATATATAATATATATATTTAAATATATATTTTTATATTTGATATTTGATATATATTAAATATATATATATATTAAGTTTATTTATTTAAGTAATCTCTATACCCCAAGACCAAGAGTTGCACGCTCGTCTGACTGAGCCAGCCAGGCGCCCCTAAAGGAATATACTGAAAGAAGATTTTTGTATTGAAAGAAGATTTGAGCTTATACCCTCCTCTAGAGCTGTCCGTCTGGCTTTATTGTGGCAGCTGCGGTGTGATTAGATGAGTTCCGAGTCAGAATATCAGCTCTGTTACATAGTAGCCTGTGCTACTTGCCTCCTGTGGGCAGATCTCTGAGCCTCGGGTTTCCCAGCCGCACAACGGAGTCCCACCTTTTTCGTGACGGTGGCCGTGCGGCTTAGGTGAGGGCATGTACGGAAAGTGCGTGTACTGCTTGGAGGGGGCGGGCCAAACTGCTAACAGAGATTAACCCCAACTCCCACACCAAATCCAGAGCCTTAAATAAAACAGAAGTTTCTTTTGCTCCCTTTGGCAGTTCAGTGCCAGACGCGAGCCGCCCAGACAAGCTCTGCTAGTCTCGGCTCCCCGTGATCGTTGAGGATTCAGTCTGTCTTACTCCCCGACTACTGCAGGGGGTTTCTCACCCCTGGTTGAAGCCGGGCCGCCGTGACGTCTTTGCTCTCGCCTGCGGACGGGACAGGGAAGAAGAGTGTTGCTCATACCGCTTCTGCTCACGCTGCGCGGGGAGCGGCTTAGTCCCGTGGCCGAGTCTGGCTGCAGGGGAGGCTGGGGACGTCGTGTGTGGTGGGGCAGCCATGTGCCCTGGGAAACTCCAGGGTGTTCTCTTAACTGAGAGGAAGCCATTCCCTTTGTTCCTAAGCTTTATACAAAGGACACCATGCCCTATGTCTTCTTCTGCACGTTGTTTTTTCCCCTCGTGGACATTTGTCCGTGTGTTGCCACAGTTCATTAACTTTCATTACTATTTAATATTCTAGCCTATGAATAATTTGCAGATTTGTATCTTATCGATAGACATTTGGTTGTTCCCGGGGTTCTGCTAATTCAGCAGAACATTCAGCAGAGCATTCTTGTGTCTGTCTCTGGGGCGGGCATCTGAGTGTTTTTCTAGAGGATATTCCCTGGGTCAGATTCACTAGACTTTGCCACATTCCCGCCCAGAGCAGTTGTGCCCATTCGTCCTCCCACGAGGTGCAGGTAAGAGTCTGGTGCTGCACACTTCACCAACACTTGGTACCCCAGGCTTCACTTTCTTGCCTGTCTGATGGGTGCCCCTGTGTCTTGGCCTGGTTAGGAGACAGCACATCAGAAGACAGAACAGCTTCGACAGGAATACATGGAAATCAAGGCGCTCATCGATGCCGCAGAGGCCACCTCCACACGAAAGATAAAGGAAGAGGAGAAGAGGGTCAATACCAAGTTCGACAACATCTACCAGATCCTTCTCAAGAAGAAGAGTGAGATCCAGGCTCTGAAGGAGGAAGTTGAGCTTGCCCTGACCAAGGGGGACGAGTACGAGTTTCTGGAGGTAGGTCTCAATGAAGATGGTGGGATGCGCTTTCCACCTGCCGTTATGCTGCTGACGGCAGGGCCGTGGGCCCGCCAGGAGACGGGGCTGGAAGAGATCCCTGGAAGCAGCTCCGAGACACACGCCGTGTCTGTTTTCTGTGCTCTGTGACAGCTTACCACAAACTAGTGGTTTGGAAGAGCATTTGTGTGTTGTCTCACACTCCCCGCGGCTCGGGGGTCAGGACACGGCTTAGGGGCTTTCCGTCTGCGGGCTGGCTGGGCTGCATTCCTTCTGGAACTGCGGGTTGTCTTCCAAGCTCACGTGGCTCGTGGCAGAATTCAGTTCCCGTGGTGCAGGCCCGGGGCCCCGCTCTCTCGCTGGCTGTTGGCTGAGGTCTGCTCTCGGTTCCCAGAGGCTGCTGCTGTTCCTTGGCATGTGGCCCTCTCTCAGCTCGCCAGCTACTTCTTCAAAGCCAGCAGAGAATTTCTCCCTCCAGGAAAGCCTGGTCCCTTTTTTCCCCCTGCTTAGATTACTTAGATTATTGGTCTTCTCTCTCTCCGTTTTAAAAATTTTAATTAAGTAGGCTCCACGCCCAACGTAGGGCTTGAACTCACGGCCCCGAGATCAGAAGTCCCATGCTCTACCAACCGAGCCAGCCAGGTGCCCCTCTTGTTTCTTTTTTTTTTTAACATTTTAATTCCAGTATCTAGTTAACATACAGTGTTATATTAGTTTTAGAATTCAACAATTCCATACGTCACTCAGTGCTTGCCGTGGTAAGTGTGGTTTTAATCCCCATCGCCTAGTTCCCCCATCCCACCACACCCCTCCTCTCTGGTAGCCACCAGTTTGTTCTCTAGAGTTAAGAGTCTGTTTGGCTTTGTCTCTCTCTCTTTTTTCCCATTGCTTGTTTGGTTTGTTAAATTGCCACAAATGAGTGAAATCATGTGGTATTTGCCTTTCTCTGACTTATTTTGCTTAGCATGATATTCTCCATATCCTTCCATGTTGTTGCAAATGGCAAGATTTCATTCTTTCTTGTAAGCCTGGTTCCTTTTAACGGCTCTTACCTGGTTAAGTCAGGCCCACCAGGATACTTACCTTTCTGATGAACTCAGAACCATCAGATCTGGGATCTTCATTATGTCTGCAGTATTTCCATACAAGGGAGCCGAGTCGCAGGAGTGCTGTCCTACCATATTCACTGTCCTGCCCATACTCGGGGGGAGGATACAATACAGGGTGCGTACCCCAGGGCAGGTGGGCCTCTTTGGGGCCATCTTAGAATGTTGCCTACTGCATACGTTTCCACCCCCTTCCCTCCATCCCTCTTCCCCAGGGACCCTGGAAGTGTCTTTCTAAAGGCCCTGGGTGACCGGCCCTGTCTGCTAGCAGCGTCCTCTCTTGTGACCCACCCCCGGCCCATGCCCCGCGCTGTAAGCACGGCAGAGGACTCACCATTCCCCAGACACCCTGGGCATCGGATGGGACTGCCGTGGCTGAACTGCTCTGCCTAGGAAATCCTGTCCTTTCTCTGGGGCCACTCCAGCTTCCCGCCATCTTCCTTGGGTCCCGTTATTCTGGCATTACTGGTGACCGAGCAGGTCACACCGCCTCTGCTGTAGCACTCAGAGGCATGGATTTAGATGTGCTTGTTGTCGTGCGTGTTCAGGCCGTCCGCTCCTTCGGGAAGGCCCATCCCGTGTTACCGCCCCCTTATCCTGGCATGCAGCGGGTGTTCTGGTGAGCCCCATCGATGGGGCGGCGACACCTCAGAGGACCAGAGTCCTTGTTTAGGTCCTGGGAAGAGTACAGGAGTGACTGGGAACCTTCTCTTCTCCCTGCATGGACTTCTTTCCATGCCTGGGCTGGGCGCCAGTGACTTTCACCTCCGTGTTCCTTCCTGTTTGTTGGAGTAGCTGCCTAGAGCTTTCTGAGAAGGATTCTGAGTCCCTACCTGGGGCCTCTTGATGCCGTATGACCGGATTTTATCCCAAAGTGTGGGAGCCTCTGTCAGTGCCTTCCTTTTCACTGGCTGTGCCCTGGCTGAACCCTTTGCCCCCTGAGGCATCCCTGTCCAGTTTTAGAACGAGTGTTCAGAGCTGGTCCTGGAGGACCGGAGATGGTCCTGCGTCTCCTGTACTTGGCCAGCCACAGGGGGAGGAGCGGAAGAGCGTTATCCACGGGGGTCAGGAGATTCGTGTCCCAACTTTGTCCTGGCCACTAATTGGCAGAGTTCCTGGCAGGATGCTGCTTGTTTCTTTTTTCTTCTTCTTTTTCTTTTCTTTTCTTTTCTTTTTTTCTTTTCTTTCTTTTCTTTTCTTTTCTTTTCTTTCTTTTCTTTCTTCCCCTCCCCTCCCCCTCCCCTCNTATTTCTTGACTTCAGTTTCTCCATTGGTAGGTGAGTGGCCTCTGAGGGCCCTTCTAGATCCAGGCAGCTGTGACCGACAGTGGCATGTTAGCCCCCAGCAATCTCTGGCCTGTAACTTGAGAAGGCCGATCAGACACAGGGAAGATCCTCCTGGGGTTCCTGAGGCCTGAGCCGGGGCCCTGGCTTCCCTGGAGCTGCTGAACTAACACCCTGCCTTGTTTCAGAAAGGGACAAAACTGCAGGGCATCTCCACAAAGCCAGTCTACGTCCCCAAGGTGGAGCTGAACCAGGAACTGATAAAGGGTGTCTGCCAGGGCACCTCAGACCTCAAAGCTGAGCTGAAGCGGTTTATCAGGCAGTCCCAGGACAAGAAGCCCGAGGAACCCACTGGCTCAGGTGACCATTAGCAACCCCCATGCTCCCAAACTGGGACCTCTGGAATGGGAGGGGTCCCCTCCGCATTTGGGGATGGGGGAGAGGGTCTTGATCCAGAGCACTGGGGCTTGAGTCGCAGGGGTCCGGACACATCAGCCCTCCATCTGGGAGGTAGCAGGGAATCCTCAGTCGTAGCCATCCTTCCAAAAATATTTCTGGGCACCTCGATGTTAGTGACGGGACTTTCTGGACGGGCTGTTCTTGTGCGTGATCTTGAGGCTGGCTCCGATGGCTTTTGAATGGACTCTGGGTTCTCAGTGTATTTGGTGGGGAATGGCTAGTTTTGGGTCAGAGAAACCTGGCATCCCTGACACCCTCTTTCTTGCCCCCCCTGTATCCAAGCCACGACCAGATTTTACTTCCTAAATTTCTCCTGACTCAAGTCTGCCGGCCCCCCTGCCAGCTGCCACCTGCCTGCTTTCTGTTGCCCCCAACTGCGTGGCTTTCTGAGGCAGCCAGAGAGAGCTTTTCAGGGTGCAAATCTGATCTCCTGGAACCGTCTCCCCTCACTCTGTTCAGAGAATTTCCATTGCTTTTAGATTTCAGACCACGCTCTTGACACTGTTCTAAAACCCCGGCCTGGTCAGGCCTTGCCCGTGTCACCAGCCCTGAAGTGCCCCCTCCTCCCACACATCTCTCTGCATGCAGTCCCTTGCATATGCTCAGCTTCCTGCCACAGGGCCTTTGTACATGCCCTTCCCAATGCCCAGAAGGCTTAGACTCCACCATCCTCACCAGTTCACTCCTCTCACCCTTCAGAGATCAGTTGAAACTTTGTATTTCTCAGCAAACCTCCCGTCACCACCACTCCCGCTCCTCAGACTGGGTCCCAGGATCCTTATCATCCCTTGGGAGCCTTTGCACATCTGTCGTATTGTTCTTCCCCCACTAAATTGCAGTCTCTGTGAGGGCAGGGGCTCTCCCCAGTGCCTGGCACAGAGCCTGGCACATAGTGACTCTTACTTACGGTGTAACCCTGGGGGAGGGGCTTGAGTTTCAGCATGGCTAGCTGAGAGTCCTTGCAGAAGGGCCTTGGAAACAGGCATGGCATGCTGCGTGCAGAAAGTACAGCTGTTGATGAATTGATCACACATATTTGTTTTCCTGGTACATCAGTGATTGCTGGTCTGGGGAAAGGTGATGGAAAAACCAGAGGGAGAGGAACGAGGCCTCTTGACCTCATTGCCACAAGCAAAGGACTCATCCCCGTTGACACAGGAAGAACTGGAACCTCAGAGAGGCTTCAGAGGTCAGGGGCACTGGTGGAGAAAACATTGACCCCTACATTTTAAGCCTGAGAAAAGAGGGACACATGAAACTCGTCTTTTTGTCACCTTGTTTCTCGCTCTTGTAAAGGATTGGAGAAGGAAAGTCAGTGGAAATCAGCTTTGTAAACCCTCTCTGCCCTGCCCCTGGCAAAGCCGGCCCTAGGGCTGCTTCGGAAGAGCGGCATGAACTAACCCCTTCTTCTTTGGCACAGGGAACCTGGGAGAGCATGGCCCAGCATCCACGCACAAACCCGTACAGTCCGCGAAAAAGGTCCCGAGTAAGTAACCCTGCTGCTGTTCTGGGGCTCCCGCCAGCCCGTCCCACGTGGCCGTGGGGGCCCGAGTGCTTCTGCAGATGAGTCTGGCCACGGCCCCAACCGAGTGGAGATGGACGGGCTGTCGCAGGGGCTCCCCTGGGGTGCTTAGGAGGACTGGCCCTTCGACACTGGCTATGCGGCCGGCCTGGGCCGGCAAGGTTACCAACACCCGTGCACACCTCTTGAGAAATGTTTGCTGACACCCAAGTTTTGGCACTCGGGCAGAGCGCCCCCTGGAGGAGCCTGGCGATGGTCCGGGAGGAGCAGTGGCTCCCCGTTGCCGGGAGCTCAGAGGGGCCGTGCCCTACACCTGCCTCACAGCCTGGGGTCCTCCCAGGATGCTGGTCCTGTGGCAGTGGGCGGGAGAGGAGGAGATGGGGCCAGAGGGAAGACGGCGTCTGGAAATATGACTCAGAAGTGGGAGTAAGGGAGATCTAGAGGGTCGTGTGGGGCTGAGTGGGGGCGGGCGGGGGAGCAGAGGATGATAGGAGAGAGCAGGCTTTGTCTACGGGCAGGGATAAGATCCACAACGCCCTGTTTCATTCCAGTGGCGGGGAAGGTGGTGGAGGGAACCCGAAATCTTTTAGGTCACGTAAACTTGAGTATGTTTCAGACTCACCAGGGGTGCATAAAACCCAGGTTGCTGGGCCCCACCTCCAGGCTGTCAGAGTCCGCAGGGTCTTGGGTGGGACCCAAGTTTGCATTGCCTCCAGATTCCCCGGCAGTGCTGATGCTGCTGGCTTGGGAGTCATTGCGTTAGCTAAACTCAGTTTTCGTAGGCATATGCTCCGGGCAGTGTTTAAAAACTATTGTGATATTTGGCAAGCACATTTCTTTGCTGACTCCCTTTTTGTTCTTGTGGGGTTTTTTTGGTATTTTTTTTTATAGAGATACACACTACACTAAAACGTGCAGATCTTAAATGTGCAGTAATATGAATTTTGATAAGCGTGTATGTGTGTTACCGTTACCCAAATCAAATTAAAGAATTACCCAGAAAATTCCTTCATGCTCCTCATTTTCCATCCCAACCCCCAAAACTGCTGTTGCAGGTTTCTGTCACCATAGATTCATTTGCTTATTTTCAGGGAAACATCTTGGCTTTATTTGTATGGGTCACATTCATGCAAATGATTATTATTATGGTGGTTTTTAAAAAAAGATTTTATTTATTTATTTGAGAGAGCGAGAGAGTGTAAGAGCATGAGCAGGGGAGGGACAGAGGCAGAGGGACAGGGAGAAGCAGACTCTGCGATGAGCAGCGAGCCCGACTTGGGGCTCTATCCCAGGACCCTGAGATCAGGACCTGAGCCGAAGGCAGAGAGTTAACTGACTGAGCCATCCAGGCACCCCTATTATGGTGTTTTCAAAGTGTCATTGTGCTGTGCTTGACAATATCTTAATTCTGAAAATTTTCTCTTTCAGAGGAAGAAAAGAAACCCAAGAAACCTCGTAAGTTATGCATTTGTGCCTCTTGTTGTTTCTGGAGATTGCCCAAGTGTGGAACTAAATGCCGGCCGCAAAGGCTGACCTCTCTGGTCGGGGTTCTGTGATGGGGCCCGAGTTCCGTGATTCTGATCTATCGCGGCAGGCGGGCCTGGGGTCGGGGGTGAGCCCAAGGGCACGTGAGTGAGACGAATAATGAGCGCAGCCCTGTCTGGACGCAGCTGTCTTGCTCCGACGGCCCAGGTGTGTGTTTGCGGAAACACCTCTCGAAGATCAGTGTGGAGGGGAGGACAGGCCATCTGGTCACTATGTCATGTGTCCAGTTCATGTTTCTTCTCCTCATCCCCAGCCCCAGCCCCTGCCACCAAGATGCCCACCTTCGGGGTCCCGGAGCAGTCACCAGGTCTAAAACAACCTGGCATGGAGAGTGAGTTATTGTGGGCAGGGGTAGTGTGGGATGTCCACGCTGAGTTTGTTCTGAAAACCGCTTTCTGTGTCCTCACCCAGATGTAGGCAAAGCCACCACCGTGCAGCCGGATGCGGTGGCCCTCAAGGCCAAGGTGCTGGAGACCTTCTTAGCCAAGTCCAGGCCTGAGATCCTGGAGTGTGAGTAGCGTGCATTCTGAGGAGCGATCCCGTTTGCTCTCAGGCCCTCCTGTGTAGCTCTGCTCACGTCTTTGCCCTCACCTCTGTCTGGCAGTCCAGCTTGGTTCCCCCTTCCCCTTCTTAGCCACTGGCCTGTCCTCCTCCATGTTGCCGCAGCCTCACTCGCTTCCCCCACACCCCGCCTCGCCAGCGCAGATTCCATAGGTGTTGCTTTGAACACCCAGCCCTGTGTGAGCCCAGCTCGCCCCTTTCTCTGGGCTCGCACCTGCAGCCCACCACTGTGCCCGGGGCATCGCTGGGGGCCCACTGCCAGCACTCCAGCTCCAGTTTTCTCCTCGGCTCCGCAGCCATTCCAGAACCTTCCCACTTGCCATAACCAGTCTCCTCCCTGTCCCACCCACCCTCTTCCGCGTCACAGAGAAGAGGGGCCCCTCGTCCTCTTGTTACTGCCATCTCTCCTGCATCTCCACCTGCCCTCTCCTGCCCCCTCCCCAGCGTCAGTCCCGCTCCGCTCCTCCTGCTCAGTCTGCACTCACGTTCTCAGTTAGGCCTTCCACCCGCACGTCTTCACCCTCACCGGCTCTCCTGGAGCCTGCCCCTCCACAGCATGTTTAAATTCCCCTCATCACGAAAGCAAAAGCAAAAGCAAAAGCAAAGCAAACAAAGGAACACAAAAGCGGCCAATGCAAACAGCCTCCCTCTCACCTGAATACTGGTGAAAAATACAAACTTCTGGCCCCGGGCCAGGGCTGCAAGATCCGGCTACAGGGGACCAGCGCAGAAAGCCGTGTGGTAATCGCATTTCCTCCGTGATCCTTTTGAGGGAAGTTGGAAAAATACAGCCACCTTCCTGTGGCTGCGTGTCAGAACTCCCGGAGAGCTTGACCCCCTTCCCACTGCTAGCTGCACGTCTCTGTTGCCGAAAGCCCCCTGGGCTTGTGGAGGGGCGGGAGCCGTGAGTCTGGCCTCTGTCCCTGCCCTCCGGTGAGCCAGTTCTGGCTGAGGCTGGCGGCAGCCTCCGTGCAGCTAAAAGTTGAGGACACCTTTCAGCCTTCAGTTGGCTGGACCTCTCAGCGGCATTCATCCTTCTAGAAGGGAACACTCCCTCTGTCCACAGTCTTTGTGCTCCCCCTGGGCACCACCTGTTCCTCTGGGCTTCCTTCTTCTTCTCTTTTTCTTTTTTTTTTTTAGATTTTATTTATTTATGTGACACAGAGACAGCCAGTGGGAGAGGGAACACAAGCAGGGGGAGTGGGAGAGGAAGAAGCAGGCTCCCAGCAGAGCAGGGAGCTCGATGCGGGGCTCAATCCCGGGACCCCGGGATCACGCCTTGAGCCGAAGGCAGATGCTTAACGACTGAGCCACCCAGGCGTCAGGGTGTTCCTTCTTAAGCACCTTTGTGAGCCTGTCCTCCCTTGACCGCCTGGAAGTGGTTGGCGTTCCTTCGTCAGCACTGGCTCTAGGCTCTTCCAGCTCTGGCTTTTCCTGTTTCCCATCGGCATCCTCGAGCTCACGCAGGCATCCGCACGCACTTGGATGCGGTAGCCGAGACCTCCCGCTGCAGCGCGCACCCCTGGCCCTCCTTTCTCTGCAGCTGCGGTGGCCCGGACTGTCTCAGGGCCTGCCTCCGTGGAGCTTCGGGCTGTTCCTGCCCCCGTGCAAGAGCCAGGCCTGGTGCTGGCCAGAGCTGAGTGCCGCAGGGCTGCTGGTGGCACGCTGAGCCATGTGTTTCTGGAGCCCTGGGCTCCGTGAGAGCAGCCATGTGAGCAAAGAGAGGGAATTCTAGCAACGCAGGACCTTAGAGAACATCTTCTGTCCTCCGTTCATTTTGCCCCGGAGGGAAGGGGACGTCAGGCCTCCATGAAAAGCATCCTGCCCTGAGCCACCTAGCAAGGGAGTGGCAGGCAGTGGTGAAAACCCCAGTTTCTTGGTTCCACGTTCCCAAGCTAGGGATTTCCCTTCTGCCGGGCTGCCTAGAGACCTGTCTCTCACAGGGCAGGGTCTCCTGGGACGGGAGGGGAGAGATGGATGTGTCTGGGGAAGGAGGCTGAGCATGAAGACAACACCCAGCTGAGCCCAGTCTTCAGATCTCCTGGAGCTGGTTGGAAGTGTGGCAGGAAGGGTAGGGAGGCCATGAGAGTGTCCCGACCTGGAATAATATTTAGGTAATTACTGTGTTTGGCTCCCTTCTGCCCACCAAGTAGTCTAGACCCTTTAGCTCTCTGCTCTGTGGCCCTGACTTGTCTCCTTTCTCCTGCTAGGGCCTCTCTCCCAGCTGTCCTACCTTCCCTGGTCACAGCACATGCCCACCATCCTTGTGACTCCAAGCTTTGCTCTCGCTGTCCCCTCTGCCCAGAATAGCCTTGCCCCACTCTGCTTGCTTTTTAATTTTTCTAAGTTTCCTGTTGCTTGGCTCAGATTCCAGCCTACCTGCTAAATGTTCCCCTGTGCTCTCCACACCGTTCAAGTAGAGCCACTTGTCCCTAGAGCAGTGTGCCCACCATTTAGCGGAGTGCAGCCTCACAGCGTTGTCACTGATGGGCTTGCCTTGCCATGAGGTCAGGTACCATGTCTGGTCAGAGTTGTGTGTCTTGCCCAGAATCAGGTGCTCGGTAAATGGGTTTGAGTGGACGAATAGACAGATGGGTGACTGATAGATGGACAGTTGGCTGGATTGATGGATAGACAGATGGACACATGTCTAGCTGAACAGAATGGATGGATGGATGGATGTGTGTATGGATGATGGATATATGGATGGGTGGTGGGTAGAGGCTGGATAGCTGGGTGAATAGATGGATGGAGATATGGATGTATGGGTGGAAGGATGGATGGATGGATGGATAAAATAAATGAAGAAGTACTATTGGTTGGGGAAAGGTTTAGACATGAGAGCACTTCAGGCTCCTTGTAATCGATCCCTTGGGTGATGCTTTCTTAGACGCCGTTAAATTCAGCCTGGACTACAACACCGCGCACAACAAGGTGGCCCTGTCGGAGAACTACACCGTCGCTTCTGTGGCGGACGCACCCCTGGCCTACCAGCCGCATCCCAAGAGGTTCGCGTACTGCTCGCAGGTGCTGGGCCTGCACTGCTACAAGAAGGGCATCCACTACTGGGAGGTGGAGCTGCAGAGGAACAACTTCTGCGGCGTGGGCGTCTGCTACGGCAGCATGCCGCGCCAGGGCCCCGAGAGCCGCCTCGGCCGCAACAGTGCCTCGTGGTGCGTGGAGTGGTTCAACACCAAGATCTCTGCGTGGCACAACAATGTGGAGAAGACGCTGCCCCCCACCAAGGCCACGCGGGTCGGCGTGCTTCTCAACTGTGACCATGGCTTCGTCATCTTCTTCGCCGTCGCCGACAAGGTCCATCTGATGTACAAGTTCAAGGTGGACTTCACGGAGGCGCTGTACCCGGCCTTCTGGGTGTTCTCTGCCGGAGCCATGCTGTCCATCTGCTCCTACAAGTAGGCGGGCCCCAGGCCGCGGCCACAGAGCCTCAGGCCGACCTCTCCGCGAGCCTCCTGAGACTCCCAAGGGTTGAGAGTGTGGGAAGGGACCTGGTGGAAGGCGGAGGGTCGGGGGATGGGGTACAAGGAGAGATCTGGCGGGGGGAAGGGGTGAGGGTGATGGCATGGTGGGCCAGGAAGCACTGCCACCTCCTGGTGCCCGTCCCAGGGCAGGGTGACCGCCTCCTCCTTGTTCTGGTAGGTGTCCGGGTGCTGGCACCGGATGGGGCTTTGGGGTGCCCTTTCCTCCAGGAGGGGGTCTGTAGCCGCGGCACGCTCTTTCTCAGGCGACATGGTATAAGTGCCTTTGTTCTCTGGAGTGTTTTGATGATTCTCTATAGGGCTATTCAGCTCAATAGATTTAAAAAAAATTCCAAAGTAATTGAATTTCAATATTATTCACCCAACCCCCCACCCCCGGCTCACATGTGGGGATTTGGGTGTATGCTCGGACTCCTGGTTATTTTCTGTCCTTAAGAGAAACTACCCATGGCAGGTCTCCACCCAGATCAGAGTTTCTGGAAGAAGTGTGTCCTCTCCCTCCATTGGAAAATAGCCCTGCTCCCCTTCCTCTCCTCGTACCTCACACCCCGCCTATGGTTTTCCAAATGTTTAATGCAACAGGAAGCTTTTCAGGCTAAGGTTCTGAACCGTGATCTGAGTCAGCCTTTGTGGAATTTGTGATTCAAGGTCAGGGTGACCCAGGTCCCACAGATGCAAACCCCTCCCATTCCCACTCTTGGCAGACATTCTTTGGCTGTACCCACAGAGCCTCGTGGGAGGCCTTCTTCCCATAGCTTAGGCTTTGGGGCAAGGAACTCCACAGGGCAAGAGCGACCCTGCTCTGGGTTGACGGAGTGGTGGTTTTGCTCTTAGCAGAGTGTCGTCTTGCCTTCTTACTGATAACCGGGCTCAGTGATCGCCTCTGCTCCCCAGGACTGTGAGATCCTGGGCTGGCTGGTGGAGCTGCCTTGGTGGCCAGCACAGTCCGAGTGGACAGCTGGGCTTGATACCTGTAGCCTGTAATTACACGAACAGGTCATGCGGGTCTGCCTCGGGGACCACGCTAGCTCACCTGCTGGGGTGACTACCTATGGCCCAAAGTGTCTTCTAGCAGATCCCTGGGAAGCAGCAGCATTCCTGTTTATCCCCGGCCACCGGCTGCACACCCCGTGCTGGCCCTCATGGGAGTCAGATGCCTGTCACTGGCTCTAGCCCCTTGTCTTTTCCTCCTTTGAACTAATTCCAGATATGGGGATTGACCAGGCCACGGGGGCACAGAGACTTTAATTAAGGGCCAGGGAGAGAACGTGACACAGGGCTCAAGCACAAGGGGCTAACTTTCCTGCAGTGCTTCTGTGCAGTGAAAATAACCCCAGTCTGCGAAAGGGGAGGAGGGAATGGATTGCCAGAATTTCCTGAGCTCCTTATCTCCTGATGTTGTCAGGATGTAAATTCCCAATCCAGAAATGGGAGGAATTTAGCCTCCTGTTGGTGAAATGAATCCTGCTCTGGCCTTTCCTAAGAGGGGGAGCTTGGATCAGGGTCTCTGTGGTATAAAAAAGGGGTCACCATTGGGGGCATGGGGACCCCAGACCTCTCCTATGAGTATTTGAGAATGTAACACATCTTTGGCCTTGCTCTGGAATTCTAGGGCACTTCAATCAGGCCCGGAGCACTGGAAATTCCTGACAGAGGTGTTCCGTGTCCTCTCCTGGCAAGGGCTTTCACTTCCTTGGGAGGGAGATGATCTTTGTAGGGAGGAGATCCCTGCAGTAGCCAAGATGTGGTTTTTTAAAAAGTCTTCCTCCTTTGATCCTGGGAAGAAGAGTTCTTTGGTGATTCTTCTCTGCTGTTGGCCCAGGTCAAAGCATCTTCATTGATCTTCTGAAACAAAAGCCTTGTCTGAAGCCAATTCCTCCTTGGAAACAGCTGGGCTGAGAGGAGGAGAATGCCGAAGACGAATCTGGGGGTCCCGCCGTGGCTGTCTTCTGCCGAGCTGAGGGCAACAGAGCGCTTTTCGCCTGGGGTCAGACAGCTCAGGGCAGGGGAGCATGGTTCCCTCTGTGCACGAGAGAGGCAAGTAGGTAACCCAAGCTGAGGTCTGTGCAAGGTGCTCTGGAGACTTAAGCCCTTGCTATCTCGAGCCATTCTGTTTGTGGTGGTGAGACGTAGCGTTCCCTCACCACTGCCCCGCGCAGAGTCCTCGAGGTTGGGGCAACTTTGTATTCATCTGACTTCTCCTTTCGCAAGTAAGTCAGATGAGGAGGTCTTGGATTCCTCCGCTTGCTACTCTTTCCATCCCATCATGGAGGAGACGCCCCCTGGTGCCCTGGGGAAGAGTCAGAAATCCCCAGAAACACAAACATAAAACTACTACCCCAGACGCAGGTATCAGGGACTGACTCTGCCACTCTGGCATGAGCAGGTCAGGGTCAGGGGTTTGTATTATTCAAGACCGGCCGGTGCCTCTGTTTTCATTACTCTGAAATGGATCTGTGATCTGTAACTAATAATGCGATGTCATCACTTTATCCCGCCCATATTGATTTTAGTTAATTTGGAATATTCGAGCTATTATTTCATGAGCTGATTTTTTAAAGGAGTCGATTTTTCAGGACACAATTAGGCTGTAGGCATGGATCTTTTGAAAACCCACGAGAACGACTAGGGCTGAGGCTGGTTGACATGCCTTGGACTCTGTGATTGTAACAAAACAGCGGCTGGTACTTCTCCCACCCCAGGCATTGTATGCAGTGTCTACTACACGCTGAAGAGTCTTGCATTTTCTAAGTTCTGTGAGTTCTTGTTAATTTTTTAAAAAACGTTCTCGTGAATTCTTGAGCCCGAGGGAGGTCATATGCCACAGTTGGGATGTTTGTGTTGCTTCAGAAATCATACATTGAAACCTAACCCCCAATATAATGGTAAGGGGTGGAGGGATTAGGTCATGAAAGCGGAGCCCTCGGGAATGAGATGAGTGCCCCTATAAAGAGATCCCCCTAGAGCTCCCTCACCCCTTCTGCCATGTGGGGCCCTAGCAAGAAGATGGATGTCTGAATTAGGAAGCAGTTCCTCACCACGCTTCGAATCAACGAGCACTGGATCTTGGCTGGATCCTCCAGCCTTCAGAACTGTGAGAAATAAATGTGTGTCATTTAAGCCACCCCGTTTCCGGTGTTTTTTGTCATAGCACCTCAGACTAAGACACCTCAGGAGCTGCAAAACTGAATAAAGGAAACCTTCCTTAAAATGGGGTGGGGGGGCACCTGGATGGCTCAGTCGGTAAAGTGTCCAGCTCTTGGTTTCAGCTCCGGTCATGATCTCAGGGTCATGAGTTTGAACCCCGCCTCGGGCTCCACGTTCAGTGCAGAGTCTGCTTGTCCCTCTCCTGCTGCTGCTTCCCGAACCGCTCTTGCATGCTCTCTCTCGCGCTCTCTCTCTCTCTCTCATAAATAAATAACATCTTTTTTAAAAAATGGAGTTGGGAGGCTGGCAGGGGGAGCTCTCAGGCTGTACCACTCCTTGTAGCCTTTTGCAGACCCAGTGGGAAGAGAGTACCTTGCATTCCCAGCAGGAAGAAGCCTATACTTCACTACCCCAGCAGGAGGGGTAGTAACTTTACTCCCCCGGCAACAGCCCAGCCAACGAGAGGCTGTTAAAACTCAGCACTGGGTGTTATACGCAACTAATGAAGCATCAAACTTTACATCGGAATCTGGGGATGTACTGTATGGTGATTAACACAATATAAAAAAAAAAAAAATTAAAAAAAAAAAAAAAAAAAAAAACTCAGCCAGTGAAAAGCCACTACACCTGGAGCTCCCAGTTTACTCCAGCAGAATTTTCGTTCATAACAGCCCTCCCAACTACCCCCGTTTCCTCTATAAAAGTGTTCCTCCCCTTTGTTCTCAGGACTTGTGTGTGGTTTTGCCATGACTTGCATGTCCCTAATTGCAATTCTCTGCTATTCCTGAATAATCTATTTTTGCTGGTGATATAACTCTCATTTTCAAGGTTAGCATTACCTTCTGGATTTGCCAGTCAGAAGTGTCCGTGGCCTGGGGACCCCCGAAGTGTGGCTGCTGTCTGAAGCAAGGGCGGTCCCGTTGGGACAGCGTCCTCCAGCCTGTAGAATCCAAACTCCAGGCTGTCAGCAGAATTCTGTTATGCGCCAGGTGCTGTCAGCATAGAGGTGGTGGGATCACAAACTTTGTGTGTTTTTGAAAGATTTTATTTATTTATTTATTTGACATGGAGGGGGTGGGGCGGGGAGAGCAAGCACAAGCTGCGGGAGTAGCAGGCAGAGGGAGAAGCAGGCTCCCTGCTGAGCAAGGAGCCCGACGCGGGACTCGATCCCACGACCCTGGGATCATGACCTGAGCCGAAGGCAGACGTTTAACCGACAGGAGCCACCCAGGTGCCTCATCTTTTTGGTTCTTCGTAAGGAACTCCATCTCTCTGCTTACAGTGCCCGTTGTTCCTGTCTGCTGTCCACTTTATCTATTAAAGCCCTTAGCTAATTAATTATAGTTGTCTTAAATTCCCGGTCTGACCATTGCAACATGCCTGCCATGTCTGCTCTCTCTCTTCAGATTGTGTTTGCCCTTGGTATGCTGGGTAGCTTTTCCTGGCTGGCCAGACATGGCGTGCTGGGTGAGAGGCACCCCTGCGGGAGGCCTTTGGTGTGGGGGGAGGAGGCCTAGTCCCGCGAGGTGGTCTCAGACCCGCGAGAGCCCGTGCCTCACTGTGCGCTTTGCCAGGATTTCACAGTTGTGTTCTCCTCCCCCTAAGGCGGACAGGGTGGCTGGAGGGGGCCGGAGTGGGGTATGGCTCTGCCCCCAGATCCGTTAGGCTCTGATAAAACCCCAGCAGGGCAGGCTCTGGTTCAGTAGCTTCTCCTGAGGACAGGCCTTGTTAAGAAGAGCAGAGAGCTCTGCTGTGTCTCAAAACGGCTCCTCCTCCCCGCCCGCCTGGAAGCTCGGGAGGACTTTTCTCCCATGTTCACTGTGGGAGCCTGACTGAACTCTTGGAAGTAAATCTCAGTATGGTGGGAGTCCCCATGTGACGGGGTCCCCTTGGAGTTTTGAACCTTCAGAGTCGTCCACACAGAGTCCCCAGTCATTCATCACTTCGTCTCCAGCTGTCTCTACTCCAGCACGGGTTCCATTGGGTGAGTCTGCTTTCAGAACTCATGATTCCTGGTGTTTGCCTGTCTGGGTCTCCAGTCTTGGGGACAGCAGTTTGCCCTGTGTCCCCCCCTCCTGTATGGGTCCAAGGAGAGTGGTGGATCGTTCAATCTGTCAGCTTTTTACTTTTTAGGAGGGAACTTCCAAGCTTCCTGTGTGTGGAACTGGAAACTGGGTATCCATGCTTTCATTTTTATTTATTCAAATTACTTCTAGTTTCCCTTATTTCTTCTTTGACCCATCAGTTATTTAGAAGTGGGTTTTTTTAGTTCTTACATATTTGGGGGTTTTCCAGGTATCTTTCTGCTATTGGTTTGTTATTTAATTCTGTTTTGGTAGGAGAATATACTTTCCATTGTTTGAATTGTTTGAAAATTTATCAAGTTTTGATTTATGACTCAGAATATGATCTAGCTTGGAAAATGTTCATGTGCACTTGAAAAGATTGTGTATACGCTTTCGCTGGGTGGAGTGTTCTATAAATGTCAGTCAGTCAAGTTGGTTGATAGTGTTGTTCAAGTCTTTTATTTATATCCTTACTGATTTATGTCTTGTATCAATTATTGGGAAAAGGGTGTTACAGTCTTTGACTAAAACTGTGGGTGTACCTACTTTCCTTTTTATCAGTCTTTGGTTTATGAAATTTGAAGCTCTCTTATTAAGTGCCTAAATATTTAGGATTTTTATGTCCTTTTGTTGAAGTGACCCTTTTATCCTTATGAAGCAACATTTTATGCCCCCGCTAAAATTCTTCGCTCTGAAAACTGCTTGTCTGATATTAATATAGACACTCTAGCTTTCTTTTGATTAATATTAGCATGGCATATCTTTTTTCCATCCTTTTGCTTTTAACCAGTGTCATTATATTTGAAGTGTATTTCTTATAGATGGCATATATTTAGTTATTGCTTCTTTTTGCAATCTGGCAACCTTTGTTTTTAACTGTGTGTTTAGACCATTTATACTTAATGTAACAAAGCATGTAGAATGGGAAATAATGCTGTGGTCATCTTTGGGGGGGAAAAAACTTCCATAATGCTTTCTTTTTTTTTTTTTTCTCCTTGAACACTTATATACCGGTTTCAGGTTTGCTGGCATGTATGCTAATTTATTTTTTGTTCTGTGCAATTACTATTATTCTACTCTTGAGGCTAGGGAAGTGTTCATATGAAAAAAACTACTCAGCTTGCAATTTTACATTCATCTTCTCTATGTAAAAGAATCACGCACACACACACACACACAATAGCATTTGAGCCTCCCTACCAGTGTCCATTAATAATATTGGATTACCCTGATGCTTCTGGAACTACCAAATGCAGTAACTCTTGAAGTGACACAAAGAGTAGCATCACCTGTTTAGTTGCACAGAAACTTAATTCTTTTTTTAAATTTATTTTATTTTTAAGTCATCCCTACACCCAACATGGGGCTCAAACTCACAACCCTGAGATCAAGAGTCGCACACTCCACCCACTGAGCCAGCCAGGCACCCCCAGAAACTAAATTCTTAAAAAACCAAACCAAATCAATACTTTGTTAACAGGGATTGCTTTTTTAAAAAAAGAAATGGCTCAGAAATGCATTCCCACTTTACAAAACACTCATTTATGAAGGAATGACGCCTCTTTAGGCAACACCTAATGCAGTCTGTGCTCTGCTGCTTTTTTGGAAAGTTATTTTTTAAAAATATAAATTGAAATTTCCTGATGATAGAGGAAGTGCCAACTATCTTTAGTCAGAAATAGATGCCAATGATGTCATCTTAAAGAATTCAATGAAATGTAAACAAAAAAGCGTCTGCGTGTATTTCCCTGTTGTGGGACGGCTGCACTGTCTCGTACTAGTCTATGAGCAGACCTCTGCTCTCTTCCAGGAGTCCTCCCTTTTGGGTGGGGTGGTTTCTGTTTTGCTTTTGTATTCCTTAATGACTCGTAATGAGACATTGCTGTTGATGTCCACCAGTTGGATATTTCTTTAGCACCTTCAAACAGTGACACACAAGTGACCTTTCATTTGTCACCTCTCTGGTAGGTGGCCAACAACCAGAAGCTAAGTACAACAGTATTAGGTGCTGTTGGACACTTAGGAAACAGCGGGCTTTGCTATGGGAAAAAGGAGAGAAGACTAGAAGACTAGCAGAAGGTGAAAAGTAGATGCTGGAATTGTATTCCAATTGTCTCTTCTCTGTTGTATTTTTGATGGTTCCCTTTCCACGAGGTAGGCTGCCGAGAAGGTCCTGTGTTCCTTAACAAAGCAACAATAGTTAGTGAAAGCCAGCTTGCCAAATCTGGTGTTGCCCAAGGGCGTGCCTGCCCAGGCCACAGGTCATCTTCTGTTGCTCTGTTTAGGACACTTGTCCCATCCCTGCCCTGGATATGCCTCTGTGGGTCCTTAGTGGCTCCTTGCGTGGAACTCTGACTCCACATCCCTCCCTACAGTGCTACTCTTGCCACACTGGCCTCCTGGAGGGGTGACTTATTCATTCAGTGAATACTTTTGGGGTCCTTACTCTATGCCAGGTATTCTCATGCCGGGGATACAGCAGTGAAAAAAAAACCCAAACAAACCCAAATCCCTGCCTTCATGGAATAAACGTTCTAGTAGAGGGAACAGACAACACAGATAAATATTAGTTAGGGAAAACATGCTATAAAGAAAATAAAGCAAGGTTAGGACATGGAGTGATAGATTTATGTGCGTATGTGGTGGTCTAGATAAGATGTTCAGGGAAGACGCCCTTGATGGGGCGACATTTGATCAACATCCAGAATGAAGTGATGTAGAGGGTCAGACCACGTGAAGCTAAGCTTGGGGAGAAGAGCAAAGGCCCTGTGGCAGGAATGTGTCTGTTGTCTGGAGGACATTGTGGCAGAGTTTGGGATTTTATTCCAAGTGTGAGGTAATGTGAGGAAGGCCACACTTTCCTTTAGTCCCCCTCTCTCATTTCCCTCCAGAAAGTAAGCTCCCTGAGAGCAGGAGTTTTGTCTCTCTCATTCATGGCTATTTCATAAACACGCAGACAAGTGGGACATAGTAGATGCACAAGAAATGTTTGTCAAATTTGTGAATGAACATCGTGAATACAAGCTCCAACATGCATAAAAGACTGTTTTATGTTTCGGGTCAGCCAGAGGAATTTATAACAGAGCAAAAAAGTAATATTTAACACCTGATGCTAAGTATGACTATTTCCAGAGTCCTAGGAAAAAAGCAAAAGCAAATGTTAAATCCTTCACAGGCATTCTCTTGAAGCACTCTGGAGCTTAGCCTATCTTTTCTCTTCTGGGTCCATCTGATTTTATTGGGAAGAGAAAGCCCTTTCTTCAACCTCACACAGAGAAAACCTCCATACCTCTCATCAACCTCTCAAAGGGACTGATTTTGGCCTGGAACTTAGTTCTCTCCATTTCTCCCCTTCTTCATAGGACACAACATCATTAGGAGCAAATTCCCTAGCACCTAGGTACTTATTCTGGGTGATTCTCAGACATGAGAAACATTTGAATCACCTGGAGGACTTGTTAAAACAGATTTCTGAGCTCTATTCGCAGAGTTTCGGATTCAGTATGTCTTGGGACTTTACATTTCTAGCAAGTTCTCAGGCTGTGGATCTGGGGACCACAGTTTGAGAATCACTGGTCTAGAAAAACACCTCAGGGGGGATCAATAAATACATCCATCTGGGCTTTTGTGTGTCCAGTTTGGGCCCCTTTGAAGTCCACTAAGACGAGAGGAAGAACATTCACTCTGTAGCATTCTGCACAGTGGAGACGTCCCATGCGTACGGATATTTCTTATCTCCTCAGCTTGCATCATACTTCACTTCCCCTTTCCTTTCCTGGTTATATGTCATTTCATCCTCTGTTGATTCTACTTGTCCACTCCCCCTTAAAGTTAAGTGTCCAGGGTCCTTGCTATACCCACCTTAGAATTCTGCCCTCCAGGAACCCATCCACTATCACCATCACCATCATCATCACCATCATCACCAGCATCACCATCATCATCATCACCATCATCATCACCATCATCATCACCATCATCATCACCATCATCATCATCACTATCACCATCACCACCATCATCACCATCATCATCACCATCACCATCATCATCACCATCATCATCATCACCATCATCATCATCACTATCACCATCACCATCATCATCACCACCATCATCACCATCATCATCACCATCACCATCACCATCATCACCATCATCATCACCATCATCACCATCACCATCACCATCATCATCACCATCATCATCACCATCATCATCACCATCATCACCATCATCATCATCATCACCATCACCATCATCATCATCATCATCATCATTACCATCATCACCATCATCATCATCATCACCATCATCATTACCATCATCACCATCATCATCATCATCACCATCATCATTACCATCATCATCACCATCATCATCATCATCATCACCATCACCATCATCATCACCATCATCATCATCACCATCATCACCATCATCATCATCATCACCATAGCTACCACTGATTTCCACCTAAGGTGTTCCTGGTAACGTACCAGACTCTACACACATATTAGTGAGGACACTGCTTTTGATGCCGATGAATGGAAAACCCAACTTTAAAACACTGGAAAACTTTTCATCTCACATACCAGGTAGTCCCAAGGTAGGAGAGTTCCAGCGTTGATTGACTCAGTGCCTCAACATTGTCATCAGTGGGTCTTTCCCTCCTTCCACACTGCCGTTCTTGGCCTATTGGCTTTGTCTACAGGTTTGCTGACCTCGTGGTCAGAGAGGGACTGCAAAGGTTGTAGGCATTTCCATGTGGTCACGACACTGTGGACCATAATACATCTTACCTTATTACGTCTTCCAAGCAACCCTGAGAAATGGGTTCCATTTTGTTTTGTTCTTTGTAGATGAGGAACACGGGCACAAGAGATCATGTTAGAACCCTGGAAGCTTATGCCATGTGAAGTAAGCCAGAGGCAAAAGGACAAGTAGTGTCCGATGCTACTTGTATGAGGTACGCAGAACAGGTGTATTCGTGAAGCTGGGGGCAGCACAGTGGTTCGCAGGGGCTGGCAGAAGCAGGGAATAGGGAGGCCATGTGTCACAGGTGGGCGGTCTTGGTTGGGGAAGATGAGAAAGTTCTGGAAAGGGATGGTGGCAGTGGTGGTGCAACAGTGGGAATGCACGTATGCCACTGGACTGCACACTTAAAAATGGTTGAAACAATATATTTTATGTTATGTGTATTCTACCAATAGAGAGAGAGAGAGAGAGATTCCCAAAATGGCCACAGCCCTCTTTCCATTCCCACATGCTCTTCTAGAACTTTCTCATACCCTCACTCAGAGGCAGAGCCTATTTCTCATTTTGTTGAGACTCGGCAGTTTTGTCACCACCTTGGTGATGCAAAGTGATAAGAGTGACACTGTGTGACTTCTCAGGCGAGGTCACAGAAGGAGCTAGGGCTTCTGCCTGGCTCTCGCTCTCCGAACGCCTTCCCGGGAACTCAGTCCTGACCCATGGGCTGCGTGACGGAGCGAGCTCTCCACAGGCTCAGCCTGCAGCAGACCCCGGGGGCGGACAAACAGGCTCATGCGGGAACTGTTCGGAGCCCCGCCCAAGCTGCAGATTCAGGAGCAGCATAAACATCGTTATTCTAAGCCACTAGGTTTTCAGGTAACTGGTCGCACGGCCATGGTGACTGGAACACACACGTAGTGAGTGACAGAGCCCCAACCCAAGACCTGGAGCTGAAACGCACTCAGCACCCCCACTTCTCCGCCAATGACACACACATCTGCATGTGTGCTCCTGGCCGGACCCGACCAGTCCTATGTGAATGTCCTACTGTAACTTCACAGTCCGTACCCAGAGCATTTAGAACCACGCTTATCTTCTGTTGCTCAAAACCACCAGGTATCCTGGCGTTCTTGGGCTAATCTACTTAGGCCAAGTCCTGAACCACACTTTCGCTGAATCTTGGCAGGAGGCCTTGTGATCCTCCCAGACACGAGAGGATGGGAGGTCTGCGAGGTGCGGGTGCAAGGCCATCTTCTGCTGGCCTCCTTACCTCTCCTGGGAGGCTGTCATGAGAAAGTTGCTCATTTCTCTGAGGTTCTGGTGGGGCGTGGGTTTCAGAGTTTCAAACCACTTCCCTGCAGGGTGGAAGTCACTGCTCAGTGTGGGCTGCTCCACGCTCATACTGCAGTCACCTGGCCCCTTTGGTTTTTACTGGTGTGCTTTTTGGTGTGTGAGGCAAAACTAACAGGGAGCTTGCACCTTTGGCTTATTCTTTTTGCTGTCTTTAAGTAACAAACTCTTCAAATCTAGAAGTGTTTCCTTGTAACTTCACTGGTTGAATCAGTCAGGCCTTGGCCTTGGCCCTGTACGTGTGAGCTCGAAATCCTGCACTTCCCCATTCCTATCATTTATGTATTCACAATCTTTGTTCAACAAATTATTTCTTCCAAGGCTGGAAATCTCGACAACCCTTTCCTTGAGGTATCCTCCATCCAGACCTGTCAATCCTTCCTCTCTAAATGTTCTCATTTCTGCCTCTATTCCCATCTCTTGTCTCTCCCTGAATTCAAACCCTCGTCCACTCACTCCTCCATGGTAGTAAAATTTCTGAACTAGGCTTCCTATTTCTAACCCTTCTCCTTGTAACTCATCTTCCACGGTAGTGCCCGGGTAATGTCAAGATGCCATTTCGTACTTGACACCCCAAGGTTTACAGGCTTAATGCTGACATGTTTTAGCTTCTTGTTCAAGGCTCTCCAGTTTTTGCTGTATCTCCAAATTCATCTTCCACGAATCCTCCACGCTAACCTTTTCTTTTCACTGGCTTGGCACCACAATGTTCTTGGAATAAACCGGATGGCATCTCCCGTGAAGTTCAAGCTAAGTGCCCCTTTCTTCCTTCCTGAAGCCTTTCTTTACCCCTCGTGCTCCTGCACCTGCACGCCACTGAGTTCTCTGTAGTATCCCGTGGCTTTGTGGATGAGTCTGAAAAGAAAATGACTAGAGACGGCAGAGGATAACTAGACAGAGTAAGCAAGTTCATTGCCAGCTGGTACTAACTGTCTGAGACATGCCGCTGGGACTGATGTTCTTGGCTCAGGAGTTCTTACGTGGGGTCAGGAGGCCCCTGAAGCTGGTTGTAAAATTCTGCTGTATGTGTAGCAACACTGTTAACACTGTCTCTGTGTGTGTGTGTGTCCATAATGACAACCGGCTTCTTACAGAGGTCTGCTTGTGACCCAGGAAGGGGTGAGAACTCCTGACCTAGAAAGAACCTGGCATAACTTAGGGCCAAAGCAGCAGCAAGCCTCATGAGATTTTGGAGTCACGAGACTCCAGCTGCGTGAGATGCTGGCGTGTCACGAACCTTTCTGAATCATGGTGCACTTGTTGGGAAAGCAAATGATATCTCCTCTCCCTCCCTACTCAGTTGGGTGTTTGTGAGGAATAAATAAAATATATGAAATTGCTTCATAAAAGATCAAATGCTCTATGAACCTAAGTTATTATGCCAGTTAATTCCAAACCATATGGTTCTGTGTATAGGTTCTAGTTAACACAATTTCTTAACCTATCTTGAGATAACAGGTTCTTACCTGTCTTTTTGATTTGAAATAGAGCTGACAAGTCCTCATTGATCCTCTCTCCCTGCTCCCTCCTATAATCTGAGTGCTTCCTTGGCTCAGAGTCCATTGTCATTACCTGAGTCATGGTCACAAGCTTTGGTAGGACACTAAAGGTCACCGCTTCTATCACCAAATTAAAGCAAGCCTCCTGCAATATTTCAGTCAGAGCTAATTTACAAGGAAACTCACGGCAACTGGCCTCCCTCCTGTACAGAAGGAAGTGAGGATTTCAGGCAGGCTTTCTCAAAACTAACTGTGGCGGACCAGGGTGTTTTTTTGTTGTTGTTCTTGTTTTTCAAAATTTCCAATATGTCATGTATTGGTATTTTTAGGAAACAATGACGTGAAAAAGACATATAAAATACAAGCCACATTTAATTATCATTAGATTCAATAATCAACTGTCAAAATAAGCCATAAAAATTTCTCAACTCTTAATTTCTGCACGTACTTCCTGATGGAAGCAATTTGTGGGCCACACTTTGAGTTGTATGGATTTAGGGGGTACATGAAAACCAAGCCCTGCAGAGAATCTGATTAATGGTCAGCTGATGGGCTCCCCGGGTCCAATCAGCCACAAGGGAAGAATGATTGCACGGCCCTTTGGCAGAGTCTTTGGTTGGGGGCCCTTCCCAGGGAGTGGGGCGTGAGACACACGCAGGTATGTGGTTGGCCTGGGCCCCCCTAGGACGGTGCCCTAGCGACTTCGTTTGGAGGCTGAGAGCGATTCCTGCAGAGTAAGTGTTCTAGAATGTGTAGAACAGAATCTTCACAGGAGACGCGCACATGTTCATGAGTCTGAATGCAGAGATGAACAAGGTGAGCTCCCCGCCCTCAGGAGCTCAGACTGTCTACAGCTTTCTCACAGGCTAACTAATGCTGTTTCTATCTCCTGGTTCCCAAACTTGCCGAAAACATTCAGTTTTACGACCACCGTGGAAGGCTTCCAGCTCCTCCAAACCTCTGGACCCCTTCCACAAACAATTCATCTTTAGTATGTATGTGGCCCGTCTCCTTGTGTGGGGGTCCCTGGGAGGGCTTACCACAAACCCCGGCAGTCGCAGTGCCCGGCAGCGCGGTGCGTCTGCCCACACCTCATGTTGTGTCTGTTCGGCACGCTGCTGGGGGGGCGGGTGAGAGAGCAGCGGCGGGGGGGGTCGGGCAGCATCGAGCTCCGAGCTACCCATCTGTCATACGGACTTGGTAAGGTCTACTCACAGCACCGCAGATGGAAACGAGATGAAAGTAAGGAAAAACACCTAGCAGGGAACCCAAATGGCCAATAAAGCTGTGAAAACTACGTGAGAAGTCAAAACATGGACTTGTCCGGGGTTCCTTGGTTCATGGGGTCTTCCCTGTGACCGCGGTGGGCGTCGCCGAGCAGGGTAATTCCTGTTGAAGCTGACTGAGCAGGGAAAGGTATGCCGGGCTTGGCAGTGTCTGTTTGGTAAGAGGTAGGCAAGTGAATAGTGAATTTTTATTTCAAAGAATTTGTTAAAAACTGACTTCTGGGTAAAGATGTCAAGGATGAACGTGCATTCAAGTTTGTATACTCTGCCCCAGGCTACAAAAACCACGTGATAGGAATCTTCGGTTCTGCTTTCTGTCCACAAGCTTGACCCAGAGCCTGCCACGGCTGGTCCTGCTGTAGAGCAAGGACCATCGGCTGTGAAACTAATTCAAAGTTGCTTATTTTATCTCTCTGTTGTGTCAAAAACCAACACAGGATCATACTTTTTGGAGTGCTGCACTTTGAATTTTATTAAAAAACAAGCAAACATTTCCAACATATCAAATGCTTTAATTCACATTTCTTTGTCTGTAGGCATTGACGACAATACAGAGCAAACACAACAAAGTGAGTAACGCAGGGTACTTAAGTGGTAGGTACATGGCACTGTGGCCGGGGGGAGGGGGGGACAAAGTGCAAAGGCCAGCTGGCTGCCATCTGGGTTGACCCTGTGGGCTCAGAGCCAGTTCAGCCGGCTCAGGATCCAGGCTGCTCTGAAGGCGCTTAAAATAGAATTAGAAATCAGAATGCCCATCGTCTGGGGGGCTCATTCAAGCAGATCAAATTCCAGAGAAAGACTGCTGCCAGAGCCCGAACCAGAGGAATGAGATCAAATGTTCTGATGAGCCACTGGCCTCGACTACAGCGTGGCCGCCCTTCCAGCAGGAATGTTCTCACGTGTCGCACGGTCTGCGCATGTGACGGATGCCCTGTTGCCTGGACAGCGTGAGGGGAACAAGGGCAGCGACCTAACTTGCCAGCTCTCCTTTTCAACTTTCCACACTGGTCACCAGAAAGCACCACACAGTGGAAATTTCCTACGGTTCATCTTGCTCAGTGTGTTCTGCGTGGACGCTTCCCTTTAGTGGCGAGGCAGCCCAGAAGTGAGCCACACAGACTGAGGAAGTATCTAGTATCAGCAATACACTTCTGTCTACAGCTTCCAGGTGACTCACTTTCTTCAGACGCTTCTGCAGGTGACTAAGGTCACTCATTTAAGTTTTGCGAACTTCTGTACGAGAGAGGGACATTTTTGGATTCTTTCTTCAGATCCCATCAAAAAGGGATGTACCTTTTTGATAACCGCAAACCGCATACACGGATGACAGGGCCATGGGGGGTCAATGTGTGTATGTGTGTGTGCATTTACAGAACTAAAATTAACTAAATACTCAGACCATTTCTACACTAAAATTAGAAACGGGAGGAACAAAGGTTAAGCCAGTGCTTCACTACTCAACAAAATGCCTTTAAAACTTGAGAAATAGCCAAATGGTCATATTTCAAGCAGCAACCAAGACCTTCCAATTATTTTTCACCAAAAAACATGAGGTTTCCGAATATGTACAAATCAGCAGAAAATGAACCAGGTGACAAAAATCATTAGAGTAGTGGCTTCCAAACCCTTAAAAAACAGGAAGAATTTTATCTACTGGGATCTGATCTGAAGCAGCGTCCAGCAGGGGGCTGCACTGAGTGAAGTGAGAAAGCAGGAGCCCCTGGGGGTCCAATGCAGGAGCCCCCAGCCTGCTTGTTCTCTGGGACAACATGGATCACAGTCCAAAATCTGCTTCCACGGAAGGATCTGAGGCTACCCATTTTTATGTAATCGAGTCTAGACGGATACATGAATTTGGAGAGGATATGAACAAACTATTCATAGAATTCCTCTAGAAGAATGATTTAGGGGGAAGAACACAGTGGAGTGAAGGCAAAACAATTTTAAGAAAATCCAACTAATTCCATTTTTCCGCCAGGTATCCATCCAGCAAAAGCCCTGGGTGAGCACATGAGGTACGGACTGTCAGTGCGCATCACGGGCACACGGGGCGCCTGTGCATAAAACCAGAGATGTCTGCGTCCCACCTCCAGAGACACGCATTCCTCAAGTCAGGGCCTGGGCTTCGGCATCAGAGGCCATCAGCAGCCCAGGGGCTTCCGCCACTGCGGACGATGTGCGGATCACATTTTGAGAAACAGGAGACGGGCCTTAAAAGGAAAACCTGAGAAAGGCAGGGGCATACTTTAAAAGCAAAACCAAAACCACTTCTTCCGTCTTGTCGCAGAGAACACACCTTCATTACTGGGACAGAGAACAACACTCTTTTTTCTTTTTAAATTCCTAGGTATTTTTGAAAATAAATCTACCTACATTCTATGGTCCAAAATTAGGTAGAATTAAAAAAAGTTCCGATTATAAAGTGCTGGTTCTTGCTTCAATATTGTCATTTCAAGGAAAAACCACACAAAACTATCACCTATTCGATTGACCTTTTTGGCCGAACAAGTAAAAATTATGTATTCGGATCCACATGAATCTGTAAATTAATATAACCTTTAAAGTTTTCTAGTTAGTGAAAATTTAAAATTCCATAATATACAGTAAATACAATTGTACTTTATATTACGAATGCAAACTATTTTTCTTTTGACATGCTGGTAATATTCATTTTTACAATGCAAAAAGGACTTTACAATTTCTGAGTCACAGAATATTTTACAACTCTAAGTAGGCAAACATACTTCAAAAAGCAAATACTACAGGTTTGACACACCTTACAAAAATAAAAATAAATAATTTTGACTATAAAATTTTTATAAACATTAGCTACATTAAGGGTTGGTTCACAGCGAATTGTTGCAGAAAACCTAAAACTCATTTAAGATCGTGTAATCTCACTATCAGACAACCTGTATTTTAAAACATAAGTCAGTTTGACTTGTACTGAACCTAACAAAGCACTGAAATGATCACCATCTACTTATGGGATCCGTAAGAGCTGCCAGGGAGTCAGTGTTCGAGCCGCTAAGCTGAAAGAGTTAGGAATGCACCAGGACAGCAAAGGACGAGAGGAATCTAAAAACAGACATGGAGATATGCTCTATTTCATATATTCCTTCCTGAGAATGTAGAATTTGTTATTAAGTCAAGACGATTTAAAATGAAACAGGAAAATACTATGGCAAATTAATTTTGCAAAGTACAGAATCCCTGCTGACGTTGACGTTGGCTACTCTAACGTGTAACTTGCAAACGTGAGCCTTGTAAACTGACCTTATTTAAAACAAGACCTATGCCTACCCATTTATTTGAAATGCTGGGTAGTACATGTGCTTTGCTAAAATGGTATTTTATGCTATGGTATTCAGAAATAACTTTCCTAAATGAAAATAAGTCTCAATGACTGAATAAGGCAACAGAGAAACTTCACAAAGGGTCAGCAGGGAAAAAACCTCACTGGATTATGAAAATTGAAAAAACAATTTGTTTAAATACACGAGGGTGTTACATATAGACCTGTTCTAAATGCAATGTAACATCAGGGTTTGAGTATAGTTTTAACAAAAAAAACCTAGTTATTTTGGTTATTTTAATTCTGATATCCCAAACTATCCACTTTGATTCTACAATTAGTACTATGGAATTATACATAAATTGCAGCCTAAAGCAAAGTGAATTTAACAGTGTATTTATAAAATGTGACATCCGTAACAATGGTGACCATGAGTTAAGGAATAAAATTCATTATACTCAAAACATGATCAGCCCATAAAAGAAAATCTATAAAACTCTCCCATCAACCTTGATGAAGGTGTATGAAAAAGGTGAAAACAGATCTGCTCAAAAAATCTTTCAATACTAGAATTTAGCATCTCTTATTGAGATCTGGAAGAGATTAATTTAAGCAGAAAAGAAGTATTTTATATATAAAATGCACTGACTACTGTATCACTACTAAGTTTTTCCTTCAAAACATGGCCTCAGCCTGAGGGTGACTGAAATTTAAGTTTATGGCAATTCATGGATGACAGATCCATAACAGATCCTCAGAGGAAGCTAATGGTGTTTTGGGGGATACATTCTAGTCTTTCAGGGATTAACGTCATGAAAGACCACCAAGCCCACAAAACGGGCCATTTGTTAGAAAAACACCAGGCTGGAGGCCCAATGGGTCAGCCTCACTGGCCTGCGGGAGCAGGTCGGTTCACACCAGAAGAGCGCCCTCTAATGGGGAACCATAAGACTAGCCCTTCAGTAAGTTTCTGGCAAATGAGGGTCAGATAAAAGAATGAAATGAAACTTTCAGTTACGCAAAAGTTGTTTGCCAGTGCTTTCATTCCCCTTTTTAAAAAACATATTAATATTTCTGAAGAATGAGACTATCTGGGTAATATATATGTCAGGAGAATTAAATTATGGGTTTTAATTACTTAGTCCATAGGCTACATTTCTGATTGTGACTAGCTGATTTATGTGATAATTTAACTTATTAAATAAAGCCATATATTGTAAACACTAAACACAAGTATACCACAATGAAGAAAATAAATAAATAAAAAAATATCTCTCTCATTTTAAAATAAATATGATACAAACATTTTAGCACAGGATTCTGTCTGCTTCCCCAAGAGGATTTCTGTTAAGTACTTTGGATATAAAAGACTACTGTTCTTCAAAATACTACAAGACCACTGAACTTTTAGAAGTTACCAGTCATTACTGAACTTTTTTTGAGCAACTACTATGGCTAATAAATTTTCTGCAGTACTTTTTCTGAATTGTTGATACTGTCTTTTACTCAGGAGAAACTGGTCAACAGTCTAGCTTGGAAACCCTCACTTCCAATCCAAAGTGCTCTGAATGTTAATCTTTACCAATTCACCTACGTGGCTGTCTTCTGGCTACACAGGGCTGAATTCCAGCTCAACTTGGTCTTTAACAGGGTTAAGCAAGCAACATTTGGGGGTCTGAAAATGCTCTCAAGATAAGAATTATAACAAAAATTTAAGTACTGTCTTTCTTTAACACTTCTCCTTGTAGGTTTCCTGGAAATAGATCCTTCCGGATCCACTCAGGGCTGGGCTGTAGGAGGTCTTCAGAGACAAGCCGCAGGAGAAGAGCCTGCATTACCCAGGCTGGTTTGACACGAATCATCTTTCAAAAAAGCAGGTTCATTTTTAAAATGTTAGGAATTAAGATGGCAATGATTTTTCCACCTACTTCTTGCCGGACGTGTAACGTGTCCATCAAATGTGTATTCAAGAATAAGGAATGAGGGCGCATGGCTCAGAGTGAGTCCCACCCTCAAACAAAAAGCCACGAGAAACACCTCACCTTCGAGTAATTAACGTTCTGTGACTTTTTAAAGTTAGTCCAATATGACTGGGGTGTTTTGCTGAAAAAGGAACAGGCGTCTGTAAACAACTGGAATTTGGCTGTTTTTGGAATGCTATTTACATAAATGTATCCCCATTATACTACCGGTGAAGGTGAAGTTCAGACTGAACAGCTGACAGGGGACTTCTCACTTCGGGACGACCACGTTATCCACCTGTGTGCGAGGCCCTCCTCTAACCCTGCGTCTCCTCATCCGTCAGCTCCGTCTCCTTTATGTCCTCTTGATCTGAAGTACTGGAGATGTCGTCATCCGTCTGTTCTCCAGAGAAATACAGCATCAGCGCGTGTGTCTTGTGAGTTATGGTGACGGTGCAGGGTCCCTGGGCCCACGGCTCCCCGTCCACCTGCATTGGCATCATGGAGCTCTTCAGAATCAACTGGGGTTAGGGAACAAAAAATGAGAAAAAGTCAGTCCCGCGAAGTTCAGAAAGGTCCTCCTTAGTACTATCATCCACAGTCCCTTAACCCTTCTTAGGGACAATTCTTAGCATTTTGTTCTTAGAAAAGTAATCTGAATATCTCTTTACTCATCGTTTATGGGATTCTGCTCCACTGAAAGCTTTGTTTCTTCCACACCCCGTTTCCTCCCCATCACACCCAAGCCTTTGGCGGAGGCCGAGCAACAGTGCGGCTGTAAAGCAGTGTTCAAGGGAAGCTGGAGAGGGTGGATCTTCTACAGATCAGTGGCCTAGAAATGGACTCGGACAAGAAGTCACGGCACGTAGGAACCGCAGAGCAACAGCTCACCTACCCGCACGGTGTGCGCCTGGCCTATTCGGAAAGGGTTTGCCAGTTTCACTTGGATCTGAGCACAGTGGAAAGAGCCGTACACCCCAACGACCTCCAGCAAACCGTCATCATGCCTACGGGAGCAGAAGGGAAACACGGACTATGTGAGGCAAAGAAGGAAAATCAGCCACGTGAGGACAACTATGTTCTCACAGAGGCGGACAATCAGCTGGTTAAACATTTCATATTAATGAGGTACGCAAACAACAAAAATCAGAAGAGAAAATATTAACAGTGTACCGAGAACAAGGGACAAGCTGCTTTAAAGGAAAGATGACATACCAAATGCGACCACCAATGTACCCACCTGGCCAGAGGGTAAGTCTCATCTCCCATCCCTTCCCACAGTCTGCAGCCACCGCCCCAGTATCCGATGTTCAGAACTATGATACCTTCCAGGTTGGGCAGTTCGACTCGCTCGCCATCCAGTTCTAGCTTTAAAGAAATCCGAGCAGTTCGTTACCAGGGGGTGTGCTATTTCCAGACACAGACACTCAAGATTCACATCCATTTCCATCCATGCAGGACGTCAGAGACGCACGTGTAAGAGACTACTGCCTACCCACTGCCCCCCAAGGAATCTGCCTTCCTGTTCAGTGCTTATTATAATACATTAATTAGAGCATTTTAAAAATTTTTTTACCAAGATAGAATAGCACAATTTTTGTTGAGTCTCAGTATCTTTTCCCAGCCTTCTCTCACGCGCTGTTCCAGGAGCACCCGACACTCTTCCCGAACTACTCCCTTCCTTCGCTGCCAGGAGCCGGACTCTCCTCCCCTGGGTTCCCTCCTCAGTCACTACCGAGAGCCCCGCCTCCTGCCTCACACTGGCTACATGCTAGGCTCCTTGCTCTTCTCAGGCTGCAGACTGGAGGAAAAGCTTAGCCCCTGACATGTCGTGAACTGTCCCCTCATGCTGACAGCGCTAGCCTGCTGGTCCGGGAGAGGACTGGGCCAGATCTGCATGACCTACTGCCCATAATACACTTCCAGCCGACTGCGGCCCCTGAAACTCCCATGCATGGCACTGAGCTCACGTGAGGCATCCTCTCTGTGGCCCCGACCATCGACTGCCCAGGAGAGAGCACCCCGGCCCCAGGTGCCTAAGCCAGAAAGCTGGGGTCAGCTTTGGCTTCTTCGCCTTTACCCTCCACTTCTAAGTACCTACCGTCTCCATCACTCCCAGTCCCACACACCCTCCGCTCTTCCCTAACGTGTTCCTACGGGCTCTGTCCTCCTCCTCATCCCTCTCCGAGCAGTGCGATAGGTGCTGCCATTCCCCGATGACAGCCCTTCAGTGCTTGACTTGTGCTCGGGATGATCCAAGTTCTTTAACAGGCCAATACGGACCCTCTGAGATTTGGCCTCAGCTCTCGCCACTTTCCCTCCCACAAGCCGTCCTCCAGCTTGAACTCACGCAAACACACCAGGTTCTTACTTCTGGGTCTCTGCACATGCTCTTCTTAGCCGAGAACAATTTTCTTTTTTGGGGATGGGGCAGCAAAGCAAGGTTTACTGAGCGATAAAGTTTATTGAATGATAGAGTAAAAAGCTCCCAGAGAGGGAGGGGACCCAAAAGGGTTGCCCAGCCTCAAACAACTTTCCCCTCCTTTTGCACTTAGCTATTTCTTACTGAATTTTTAGATTCCACCTTGTCACTTCTTCCAGACTCTGGTTTCAGTCACTTTCCCTAGACAGTTTCTCCTGCCCCTGGGCTGTGCATTGCTCTTATTTATTCTCCTAAGACCGAATACCTTCCATATCATGTCACCCCTCATGCTGTACTGCAACGTGGTTTAAATGTCCTCCCTTCTCTCCGCACCGTAAACTTAGTGAGAGCCAGGGATTTATCACCCTATCCCCAGCACCTAACACAGTGCCTGGCGTTTGGTAGGTGGCTTCACAAATAAATTTTGCATAAATACAATATCAGACATACACAAAAGTAAAGTGTTACCACGTTTGCTTCACTATACCAATGCTATAAGAGCCCAGGATAAAGGAAATACGATAAAGCGGAAGGGAACTGTTTTTATGGCAAATCTTGCCACTCGTCCTGTCCCACGGCTGCAGTCTGTGAACTCAGTGTGAGTCTGACAGCCACGGCCTTCCCTGGCCTACGTATCATCAGGCTCCTCGTGTTCCCTGCTCCTTGTTCTCTCTCTTCCCAAGCTGTCTGCCTGGCTCTTCCCCTCTGACTTATTTTACTAGTTCTAGGTTTCTCTGTACTCATGTCTTTGTTGGCACACGCACCCATTACGGATTCTTTCTGGAAGCAAGCAAGGAATACAGACAAGGCTTTGCCATACTGTGATGTTAGGGATACGGTAGCAATAAGCACTTATTAATACCCTACTTTTACTGTTCATGCATCTTTACACTGCTTTAGTATGCGAGAAAGATCGATACATCACAACCATGATATAAATCACATCCTGCGTTTAAACTTCACTCAGAGTCCCCGACGAGTCAGGCACAGTGTGAGACTGTTTCACATCTGTCATCAAGTACGAATGGAAGCTGTCCAGCATCAGCTAAACAGAATGGAGTTGGAGAAACCTGGGTTCAAATCCTGGTTTATGTGTGTATTTGGGCACTGCGTGAATTTAGGCAAATTACTTAATTTCACACAATTTTCTCCTCTGCATAAAATGGGAATGTAATAGTACCTGCCTTACAGGGTAATGGTGACGATTTAGGGGGATAATATGTATAAAGCACTTAATAACATGCCTGGCAAACAATGAGTACACCATGTATGTTAGCAAAATATGTTAACAGAAAATTCAGTACTTCTGTTTAAAAAAAATGTTTATAATTCAGAGATAACCTAAAACTTTAAAAGCTTACCTCAACTTTTTTATTCAAATCTTTACATTCTTGCACTAAACAGTCTCTGGTTCCATAGAATAAATAAACAGCCTATGAGAAATGGACAGAAAAGGGGATATTAAAGCAACGTAACAAGCTCTGTAAGCAAGACAAAGACACTGTTGCAGTTTCCTGACATGCCCTTCCAGCCGTGTTTCCTTAGAGTTGACCAGATTCTAGTGGGAAGAATGGGCACCATTACTTTTGAGCTGAATTAGCCCATTTTTCAGGGGGAATGTGAGATAGGAGTGGTTCGTCCCAAATGGTGTTTTCTGCCAGTTTATCCAAAAAGCTGCATTTTATAAAGAAATACTATATTAAAATAAGAAAATTCTACCTTTTTCTAATACTTCAGATTACTTACTGAAAGAAATACAGATCAATCTAATGAACATTTTATAAACACTTTGAATACAGAAGGGTTGATGGAAGCACTGAGATGTTAATTACTAATCATACAAACAGCAACACTTACTGCCTTAGGAACTATATGAATAAAAGGCACTCCTAATTTGAAATATCTGTGAAAAAACCAGGAGAAAAACCGTTTTGCATTTAATTTTCACATCCTGCTGCTCAATCACCAAAAGTCCTTGAAAAAAAAAAAAAATTCCAGGGGGCGCCTGGGTGGCTCAGATGGTTAAACGTCTGCCTTTGGCTCAGGTCATGATCTCCAGGTCCTGGGATTGAGTCCTGCATCGGGCTCCTTGCTCAGTGGGGAGTCTGCTTCTCCCTCTCCCTCTGCTTGTGCTCTCTGTCTCTCTCAAATGAGTCAATAAAATCTTTAAAAAAGAAATTCCAAAATCAAACTTCCACCAAAGGAAATCACTTGTACTAGAAATCAGAGTGACGACTGTAGTTAAAAGCCATGGTAAACAAATTGTTCCTTCTCTTACGTCATCTGCCATTTTGGAGTTTTTTTTTTTTGAAGCTAACGGAAACTCTTTTTCCTCTAATGGCTTCACCCAAACTTTCTCCTGCCTAAAATTTCTTTCCAGTTTTAGCTGCCGTTTAAATAAGATAAGCGATCATGTATCTTTCCATTTAGTTGCCACCTAAACAAAATGTGCTGTAAAACGTTCTCTGAATTATAAAAAGTTGGTCAGAGTTATAAAACACTGTCATAAAATTACATTTAAGGATCTAATTTGACAGCCTTACACAAAACAGAGCAGGTAAATGCTTCCATAAGTAAGTGCTTTCTGAATCTACTTGAAAGAATGCTAGATAGAATTAAACTATTGATTTTTACTGTACCTTCGGTGATAAGCAGGAAATGTTATTTTATCCCACACACCTTATTAAGAATTCTGCTAGAAAACAGAGATGGTGCCTTCTCGCGATGAGCGTGAAAATTGAGAGCCATGAGAGCATCAGGTCCAACGGAAAAATAGTTGTTCATTGTGAATTCCTGCGTAAAGGGGTAAGAGGGAGTAACGGATTAGGCTTTAGTCTAAGCCTGCGACGTATGATAAATATGTAACTCTTAGTCTTTATGTTCTTTGTGAAGATTTAATACTTTCTGCATTGAGTTTTCACTTAAAGCTGATGCTATCCAGTGAAGTTTCCAGAAATAAAGCTTCAGTTCAAAGGCTGGTAGCAATCCACATGCATTTCACTTTGCTGTTCTGGTCAATATGCTATGCCTCAGATCTTACCGTCCAGCCCGGCTCTGCTTTGCTTCCAGGCTTTCCACGCCTGTGTTCCCGTCACTTGTGCTTTTTATTTTCACTGCAGCTTGCAGGGTCCCCGCTTCATCTATTTCCCACCCCGCATGGACCCCTCGTGTCCGCCTCCAGCTGTCTTGGTCCTGAGCACTAAGCCTGCATTTCCAACTCCTGTCCAACGTGCCACAGCCTCGACATTGATGTGCCCCAAATCTAACTCATTTTCCTCTTACTCAAACCTGAAACTTTTTCTTATCTTGGTTAATGTCATTTCCATACATGCAGCCGTAACAACCAGAAGTGTGGTATAATGTGTATCTTCTCTCCTCCCCTAATGCTGACCAGCTGCCAGGTCTCCCTCAATTCCACCTCTAGAATGTTTTCCGACTGTCTTCCTGCTGAGAGGCCCCTTGTTCCGCCCTCATGCAAGTTTCCAGGCTATTTTCGCTCCATCCCCAGCTCCATCTGCTAGAAAATACAGAGCTGCCGTCTCTGCAGCAGTTGCTACCCAGGATCTGCATTCTCCGGGATCTCTTTCCTCTGCCTGGAGAGTCTTTTGTTCCTTTCTCTGTTGATCTAAATTGTGTTTACCTTGTAAGGACCACCTCACATGTCACTTCCCCTGAAATCTCTCCTGCCCGATCTGCCGGGGAGGCATGGAGCGCCCTTGCTGTCTGTTTTCCCCCACAGCTGACTTGGGGGCTGAGCGTGTGGGTTTCTCTTCTGCTCCGTGAGCGGCCCCGGAGGCAGTAAGCACTGCGTCTCTGTACCCCAGCACCGTGCCACCCACGTACAAGGGCCACTCCCTCACGGCTGCGGAAACCGCTTGCAACGGAGGCCCTCGACACATACCTTGGGTTTTCTTAAATTGTAGTACCCTTTGTTCGTTACTTGAACCTTCCATCTAAAAAACAGAAATTTAAAAACAAAGGTGATTATCACCAAATTAACCGTCAGTCAACTATCATGATTACCAGTCAACTCCGGACGCCTGGAGATGAGGTTCTTCTATGAAAACAGCATTCGAAAAAATAAGCACATTTCTAAGTGACAACACAAATTCTGAGGTAAGTCCTCAGCCTGGTGTGACTCCAGCCCCTCAATAACAACACAATAGACAACAACAAAATAAAAGCCCAGCACCTGTGGATGAGTGCAACTAACACAGTCTTATGTTCAAACTACACAGGACAGCTACACAAGTCTTCACTTTTAAAGCAACCGATATTCCCAAAGCTCCAGAAATCCACCTTTGGGGGAAGTACCACTCACCTGTCTAGTCTAATAGCGTCCGCTTCCATCACGTTTCTCAAGACCTGCGCGACCGGGACCTCCCCTGCGTACCCCGTGCCCCAGCCCAGGGTGTTGGACAGATCGTTGCCTGTTCCCAGAGGCAAGACCGCAACCTGGGGAATGTACTTTTCTTGTCCCTAGAAAACGGGAGGTACATGTTAGATTTTTCTCTTCAGACCACTTGTTGGCTCACAGTATTTGGTAAAACTCACAGACCCAAGAAAGAAAAGACACCAACATAACGACTGTATGTTCTCCTGAAGGCTATAGGAACTGCTTAATCATGAAACTCAAAATTGGCAATGTCTTCTAACATTCCTCCACAGAATATAAAACAGAACCCAAAGACCGCATCACGGTCTCGGAGCCGCTGCTGTGAAAGGCACATGGGTCTCAAAGATCGATACCTTAATCTTCATTTCATCCACCGCGTCCAGGACCCAGCCCACGGTGCCGTCCCCTCCACAGACAAGCACTCGGGCTGAGTGATAGGGAAGAAGCGTACAAAGCTGCAAGGCTTTGATGGGGGGAGTTTTCGTTACGTCAAAAACCTAGAAATGAAAGAAAAGGAAAAATTATTTTTATCCAATACCGTCCTCCGTTTGTGAGGATGCCGTCCCTCCAGATGAGTACGGATACGGTTGAAGAGCAGTCCCGGCTACGATGTGCTGAACAGTATGCCGGACTCCTGATGTTCCTTACAGAGCATCCCGACACCGACCCTACTTACAGCGAGTGAGCCTCACTCTGTTGCCCAGGAAGCTGAGGCGCAGGGAAGTTAAGTAACTTGGCCGCGATTCCCCAATAATTACGTGCTGGCATACAAACTCAATCCTATGGTGTGTCCGTGATACAACACTGTCTCCTTCCTGTTCTCAAGAAACCAGAATGTGCTAAGTTCATCTTTGCCCAGTATTTCATACTTTATACTGGATTTTTCAAATTCATCACTAGTGCAATTTAGTGCATGTTTCTGGGAAACAGTTTTGCAATATGTGTAAAATGACACAGAGATGCAAGGATCCTTGATATCCACAATTCTGTAAATGATCTAGGAAAATGTTCCAAAACCCAAAAATGCCTGTTTATAAAAGTATTCAGTGTGGCATTATTTGCAGTTGTAGAATCTTAGAGACAAACTCAACCTCCAACAGCAGGAGACTGGATAAACATGCTATATCCGTTCAGTTAATTATCCTCATCATTACACGTGTAATTATGAAGACTCTATCACACCATAGATAAATATTCTTTAAGTAATGAAAACAATACAAATTTTTAATCTAGTTTATTGTTACTGTAGTGTTAATATGGAGATGCACAGATAATTCATGGAAAGAACACGGACAAATGAAAACAACAGATGTGTTCCTGTGGGGAAACTGCAGGTGATTTTCTTATTTTTTTTGTAGTTTCCTTAAGTTGTACAATGTCGAAGGGGAAAAATACAAATTGGAAGGAAAAAAGCGCATTTCTGATCATTACATGGGTGGTTTATAAACGTTTTTCAAAGTAGAAACAACTACCATGTAAACTCAATGCTGTGATCCTTATATTCTTGTTTTTTAAATTGAGGTATGATGCGCAAGTAACAAAATGCTTAAAGTGAACCCATTTAAAGTGAACAATTAAATGATTTTTAGTAAGTTTACTGAGTTGTGCAACCACCACCACAATCCGGGTTAGAACACTTGCACTGCTCCGAGAAGACCCCTCAGGGCTTGGGTGCAGCCACTTCCCTCCACTGTCCCTGCACCTGCCTTTTCCGGACAGGCCTGGTAAGCAGAGCCTCTCTGGGTCCTTGCGTCGAGACGCCCTCACTCAGCATGTTTCTAAGGCTCAGCCCTGGTAGCATGGATGCATTAGTATGTCTCTGTTTATCACGGAGTTACATTCCCTTGTGTGGGGACAAATCTGGTTTTATCAATTTGCCGGCCGATGGAGAGCTGGGTTGTTTCCACTTTTTGGCTATTATGAATATTGCTGCTATGAACGTTTGCATAAAAGTTTTCGCGGAACATGCTTTCATTTCCCTTGGGTCAGCTGCTAGAAATGGCATTGGCAGGTGGTACGGTGAATTTATGTTTAACTTTTCAAGAAATTGCTGCACTGTTTTCTAAAGTCGCCACATCATTTTATACCCCACCACAAAAGCACCCCTTTCTCCGTATATCTGAATGGCTTGATACTTTTTAAATTCTTTCTATAATTGAGTGATGACTGTTTTAAACATTAACCACAACTTAGGAAAAATGAAAGGCTAAACACTACAAGATTAATACAGAGGAAACTTTTCTCTTTAGTTACCTGGACTGGGTTAAGGAGGATCCTAAATTCTCCCAGCAGCCCTTCTCCCATGTTAGTTCCACTACGAGAGTTCGCCAGGATTATTAACGGGGTCCACTGCTTTCCAAGCTTAGAGGCTAGCTAAAAAAATTAATGCGAGTGAAAAGGGTTTAATATCTCAAAGATGGTGAACAATAAAATTGTCATTTCTTGGTAACAATAGTGCTGTAAATTTGCTGGGAGAAGCACAACTATCCCAGTACAATGAATACAATACATAAGACAAAGAATTCTAGGAATGGAAAGTGAACACAAGAGATGAATAATTTAACTTGCACTTACTGTATTCATCCTCTTCTCCATTATTCTAGATAAATCACCTGGTGATGCCTGGATACTCATGTAGGAAGGAACTAACAAGGTAGCGCATTCCAGTACTAACTCAAATTGTTAGCAAGTTTTGACTGGAACAGAGTTAAAAATCTGTCTTTCAATAAGTCTCCTTCATTGTTCTAATTTTGCCTCCTAAAGCTACTAGAAGTAATTTTACTTGTTCTTCCACAGAACTTGTGCTCCAACACCTGAGGCATTAGATCTTTTATCAGTCTTGTCTCCGAGGTGATCCACTCTAAGTTCTTTCAACTGTTCACAGATTCTCTGTGCTCTCTTACCTTGACTGTCCTTCGCTGGATGTATTTTTTTTTTTTAAAGAAGATTTTATTTATGTGACAGAGAGACAGCCAGCGAGAGAGGGAACACAGCAGGGGAGTAGGAGAGGAAGAAGCAGGCTCCCAGTGGAGGAGCCCGATGTGGGACTCGATCCCGCAACACTGGGATCACGCCCTGAGCCGAAGGCAGACGCCTAACGACTGTGCTACCCAGGCACCCCGGATGTATTCTAATGTATTTTAGTTTGCAAGTTGTTGTTGTTGTTGAATAAAAAAAAAAATTAAAAATGGCGTAGCTCAGAATTAGATTCAAGAATCCATATTTACACAAAGGCCAAAGTCAAATGAAATTCTTGTTCCTCTAATCTATCCATTTCCTTCTTCTCCCCTTCTCCTTGTGGATGTAAACATGAATGGAGATGTTCCACAGTCTTCCCTAGTGATTCTCATCCCATAGTGTCTCAGATTGAATTCAGATACATTAGGGGACTGAATGTGTAAAAAATATGTATCATTAACATTAAACGTAATGCTTTAAATTTTTTTTTAAAGATTTTAATTTATTTATTTTAAAGAGAGAATGAGCATGCATCAGCTGGGGCAGGGCAGAGGTGAGGGACAAGCAGACTCCGCACTGAGCGAGGAGTCCGGGCTCGATCTCAGGACCCTGAGATCACAACCTAAGCCAAAACCAAGACTCAGGCACTCAACTGACTAAGTCACTCAGGTGCCCCAATGTTTTTAAATTTTAAAATGCCTTTTTCTTTGGCAGGAATACTGCCAAAGATGACATTTAAGATATAAAATCCTAATTTGGAAAAAGACACAAAATTTAATTTCAAAATAAAATAGTTCAATTGGGGCGCCTGGGTGGTTCAGTCAGTTAAGCGTCTGCCTTCAGCTCAGGTCACGATCCCAGGATCCTGGGATTGAACCCTGAGTCAGGTTCCCCGCTCAGCGGGGAGTCTGCTTCTTCTTCTCCCTCTGCCTCTGCCCCTCCGTCTGCTTGGGTATTCTCTCTCTCAAATAAATAAATAAATAAAATCTTAAAAAAAAATTCAATTATTTTGGCATATTCAAGTCGGAAATAAATGCAAATTTTTATAGTTACCCCTTAAGAACCACATAAAGACTGAGAGATACATTTGTATCAGTTCCCAAACACATATATACTGCAATGTCACTGACAGCTTTAATGTTCAAATTATGGGTAAGGAGCACCTCATGTGCAAGGAAAACTTCTCTCTAGGCACCCTACATAAAGTTCCAAGTAGAAAAATTCTGTTAGAACAACGTGTAAGGAAAATCCATGTCTTCTTTTCGTGGATAGTAATAATGAATTTCAAAGCTGCCTGCTCTCTGAGTCATCCGAGGACCTGCCCCAGGCCCACTGCATCAGAGCTGGTGAGGGAGGCACACTCAGGAACCGCAGGCAGTGGCTGAGAAACCAGTAAGAGAACATTTCCAATTTCCCTTTAGACATGAAAGGACTCAAGAGCCAGACCCTGCGGCACACCCCTGAGCGCATGGCCGGCTCTCCAGGCTGCTCTAAGGGTTCTCCCCTCAGCGCCCTGTACCTGTCGCGCACTGACTCAAACGGCTTTATGAAAATCAATTAGGGCAGGAAAAATGAACTGATTACCACGCCATAATCCATTTTTCTGTCTTTACGCATCTGATTAATAGAGGTCAAATAACTTGGGGGGATGATGAGGTTTCTGAATTCTCCAAAATCACATTTTTCATTCTTCAAGCTATTTTTCATGCACTCGTCATGTACTGTTTTCTGACACCAAATGCACCTGAGGGAAGGAAGAAACAAAGACAGTAATTAATTTTAAACCATGATTTTAATGATGTGTAAACCGATCATTCCTGTCAAAAAAATTAATAGTAATCTCATCATTCTTAGACATAAAATCTAGCAAATAAAAGATTTATAACTCTCTGAATAGTGAAAATGAGCCATCAAGTTTAACATACTTGGCAGTGTAATCTAATAGCGGTTTTTAAAGTGTGGTCTGGGGCCCCCCAAAATCCTTTCAGGATGACTCTGAGGTTAAAATCACTTTAATAATAAGGGGTGCCTGGGTGGCTCAGTCAGTTAAGTGTTTCCTTTTTTTTTTTTTAAAGACTTTATTTATTTATTTGCCAGAGACAGAGAGAGAGAGAGAGAGAGAGAGAGCGCACGCGCATACAAGCAGGGGGAGTGACAGAGGCAGAGGGAGAAGCAGACTCCCTGCTGAGCAGGGAGCCCGATGCGGAGCTTGATCCCAGGACCCTGAGATCATGACCTGATCCAAAAGCAGACACTTAACTAATTGAGCCACTCAAGCGTCCCAAGGTGTCCGACTCTTGATCTTAGCTCAGGTCTTGACCTCGGGGTCATGAGTTCAAGCCCTACATTTGGCACAAAAAAAAATCACTTTAATAATAATACCAAATTGCTATTCCATCTTCCTTCTCTCAAGAGTGTGCAGACCCAACGCAGAAGCAGACATGAGAATCTAGGTGGCCTCTAACCCAAAAAAGTGTACCAAAAAAGTAAAACAGTGTAGCTCTTCTCACTAAATTTTCATTAAAATATTTTGTTACATTACTTAAAAAATGAATAAACAACTCAGTTTTTATGTGTAACATGGTGAATGCCAGTAGACATAATGCACATAAATAAAAGTGGGTCTAGAACAGTGGTTCTGAATCTTAATTTAATGCTGCCCTGGCCTGGGTCTTTGAAGTGTTCCTCAGGGTCCAGTTTGTCCAGTTTGAAAACCTCCTAACTTATGACCATGTGTGAACACTCTAGTAAATATAGCACAACAGTCAATTTCTTGTTGGCAGTTAATACAAAACTAGTCTATATGTTTGCATTTGAAATACAGACAGAAGACATTTACATTCAGATTTGCCTCTCTGGCTGGCTGGGTGTGGGTGTGGAACAAGCAGAGAATAGCCCTGGAAAAGGTCCTGGGTTTCCACTATTAATCTGCTAAGAATTTAATCTACTCACAGACAAGGCAAAGCTGACAGTATGGACAAAAGCAGCCAGACAGAAAATAATGGTTATAATTAAATGAATTAAAAAAAAAAAAAAGAAAAGAGGATAAAAGTCTTTTGCCCAAGGTCAACCCTTTCAGACTTCTATTTTAAGGTTGTTTTTTCCGGTGGATGTTCAGATTTGCCAAGTGATTATTGCTATTTGCTCAGGAGTCCTATTTACTGCTGAAAGAAGTGTTATCTGCAGGATCTGTTAGAGAGAGAACTGTAAAATAACTTGCGTGTGTTCTGTTAGTACTCGCTTTCAAACTAAGCCTGAGAAACCACAAGGGACTGCTTACGGCGGCCCAAGTACACCACCCCACCTACTGCGTGCGCTCGACGCTCTCAAACAGGGTACTGTTATCGAGAATAACCTGAAAGGTCCCCCTCAATTATTACACATTGCTGTCCTCTGGGAAGCAAAGTGGGGCTGAGGGATGAGAACATTCCCCTTTCGCTCTATAGTCTTCTGTACTGCTTGAGTTTCTAAAAAACTAGAATATATTCGTGAAGTCCCAGTATAAACTTTTAAACTTATATTTTAAATAATACCAGTGTATCAGAAAGACAGAAAATAAAAATCATGCAGTGACAGTTCCTCTTAACTTTTGGAGGTACTTAGTTTTACTGTGCACACGTGCTTATTTTTCAGGAGGGATATGATGTGTATATATATCTGGATAGTACTTTTCTTTCCATGTTATCATGAACGTTGTCCTGTGCCATTAAATATTTTTAAAAAATATGGTTTGTAAAGAATGTATATAGCACCACATCATATGGATATACCATAATTTATTTAACCTTAAAAAAAATAAGACTTTTAGACAGTTTGTGTTTCTAAGTACAGACAACATGAAGAACAACCATAAACATAAATGAGGTCATTTCTCTGGAATCCTAGAAGTCAAGTTACTGACTCAAAAGGCAGGCATTTTCCCAAGATTCTTTTCTTTAATAATTCTTTAATAATTTTTTTGAGTATAGCTGACACATAATCTGTGCATTAGTTTCAAATACACAATACAGTGACCGATATGTCTGGCCAGCGTGCTTGTCAGTGGAGATGTCCATCATATCTAACGCTTGCTAATCATGCACATTAGTATTTTTAATTTTTTGATAATTTGACAGAAAAAATTTTTTTTGTTTTAATTTGGAAGTCTTTTTTTGTTTGTTTGTTTTTAAAGAGTTTATTTATTTATTTGACAGAGAGAGAGAGACAGCCAGTGAGAGAGGTTCGGAACAGAAACAGGGGGAGTGGGAGAGGAAGAAGCAGGCTTCCTAGTGGAGCAGGGAGCCCGATGCGGGGCTTGACCCCAGAACTCTGAGATCACGCCCTGAGCTGAAGGCAGACGCTTAATGACTGAGCCACCTAGGCGCCCCATAATTTGGCGGTCTTTGATCACTAGGTGAAGCTGAATATTTTTCTGTCTGCTTCTGCGAATTGATTCCCGTCCTATATTCGTCTTTACTAGCTGTTAATAACTGCATGCACTTCTTACTGATGTAGGATGTCAACCTCTTTCTGTCATATTTACTGCAAACTTGTTTCAGCTTTCTTTTAAATTTACTTTTGAATGTACTTCAGTTTATTTTTTGATAGATCTCTATTTCCCTTTGTGGTTTATTTAAATGCTGTTATGCTCTGAAATCCTTCACCATTTCCAAACCCGACACTCGCCTATTGTCCCCCCATTCCCCCCATTCAGTTGTCATCTCTCTGTCTTTAACTCAGTGCTTCTGGGGCTACGGGTTCCGCTGAGGATCTCATGAAAGTGTCTGGGTTTCTTGGAATCTTATCCACCTGTGAATGAAGAGCCCCTGATTTAATCCATCAGGTGTTTATTTTGGTACATAGTATGATATGAAGATCTCATTTTTTCCCCCAAAGAGTACCTGTCCTAGCACGATTAACAGTCTTTTCTGTCCCCAGTGATTCGGGACACCTTTATCGTTTACTACATTCTCATAAATTTCACAAAAGATTCTTTCACCTAAAATGATGGCTATTATCAGACTTGGCTCTGAAAAGGTACAGCCAAAACGCTTGCTAGCTATGCAACATCATACTTTTCCTTACAAATACCATATTCAGAAGTGAGACTGGTCTCTTTATGTATTTTGTGATTAGTGTTTATCATGATCTAGATTTCAAACCTGATGGGAAACTAAGACATTACTAATAATGCCTTGATATTTTAGTTTCAGCAATCATGTCATTGACTCACTGCTTATCTTTTTACTTTGAAAAATTTTAAACCTACAGAGAAGTCAAAAGTATAGCAAAAATGACCTTAAGCCAACCCTTCACTCTGATTCTTTTTTTTTTTTTTTTAAGATTTTATTTATTTATTCGACAGAGATAGAGACAGCCAGCGAGAGAGGGAACACAGCAGGGGGAGTGGGAGAGGAAGAAGCAGGCTCATAGCGAAGGAGCCTGATGTGGGGCTCGATCCCATAATGCCGGGATCACGCCCTGAGCCGAAGGCAGACGCTTAACCGCTGTGCCACCCAGGCGCCCCCACTCTGATTCTTAATTTTTTCCCCCACAGTTGCTTTATCTCTTTCCATGTGACTCATATATTGCTGAATCATTTGAAAGCATTACAGACATTAAGAGATTTTACCTTTCAATACTTCAACAAGCATTCCAGAAAATAAGGATGATGTCCTTTTTAAAATGTTTTGCATTAGAATTTTTCCCCACAGTAAACGTAAGTAAGCTCACCACCTATACTCCAGCATTAATACCTTACTGTAATTGCTTTGTTACATTTCTATCCATCTATAGATCCATCTAAGTTTTGGTGTCTTTCAAGTAAACTGTAGGTATCAGGATACTTCCTAAATACCTCACCAATCAGGCATATCATTACCTAGATTTCACCATTTATAGGTTTTTTTCTTTTGATGTAAAATTTACATGTGATGAAATGTACAAATTGGTACATTTGCTGAGTTTTGACAAATGAACATTTTCATGTAATTAAAACCTTTACCAAGACAACAGAGCATCACCCTATGTGCCATTCTTGTGCAGGAGTATGATTTTTTTTTTAAAGAAGCTTTTTTTTTTCTTTTTTTTAAAGAAGCTTCATAAGGGGAAAGAAGAAACTACTGGCAGCGCTGCTTCTGATTTTCTGCAAAGCTCTCTGTTGGTGACGGCTCTCTTCTTTAGTTTGCTGGAGGAGGCGGCAGGACTATACGTGAGGTTGTGATGTTCGTGTATGATGTTCCCAAGACAGCAGGGGTTGGCCAGCTACAAATACATGTGCCACCTGATTTTGCGGATCAGTTTTACTGGCGCACAGCTACCCCCTTTCATTTATGTCACGTCTGGGGCTGGTTCTGTACTATGATGGACAGTGAGTTAAGTGTCTGCAAAGCCTAAAATATTTAGTTTTGGCTCTTTACAGAAGCCCACCTCTGCTCTGGAAGATGATCTGGTATCTTTCACTGTTTCAGATAAAGAATGAAATGTACAAGCGAACACAGAAACATCAAGTTTAAGATCAGAGCCAAGACTAAAGTGGCCAATGTAATTACCTGCTCAAAGTCAGAAACTTTGTTTCATTTATCAGTGTGTGTGTGTGGNATGTACAAGCGAACACAGAAACATCAAGTTTAAGATCAGAGCCAAGACTAAAGTGGCCAATGTAATTACCTGCTCAAAGTCAGAAACTTTGTTTCATTTATCAGTGTGTGTGTGTGGGGGGGGTAGGATGTAATGAAGTAAAGGTCTTATCAATAAAAAGGCACCTTAAGTTTTCCTGACAAGACATGGCATACTATGAGGAACAAAGGTTTATTTTAAAAATGTCATGAATACTTATAACACAATTCCCTATTTTAGTCAGAAGAGAGGTGGGAAGAAGAAAAGGAAGACCAGGGAATGGGTGTAAGATACTAGGTGCAGAAACACATTGTAGTGGTTGGAGGCAGATGCAGGAATACACACACAAGAGAAAAAATCTACAGGGAAAGTAGAATGTGGCACAGCGCTGGCACAAAATAGACGATCACTATGTGAAAAGTAAATAATGGCTGAATGAGTATAAATGAAAGGGCCTTTGTCACTTGTTCTGCAGAGCTTAACTGGTCTGCAGGCTTTAAAATCCGTGATTACCTGAGTCTTTATAGTTCCCTTAAGTCTCATACTTAGATCGTGATACAGACATGGCGGGAGCCCTTGCCAGGGCTGGATAAAATCCAGAGAGGGACAGTCTGGCTTGTGTTTAAAGGTTCTAAATAGATATTTATTTTGTTTATTTTTCTGAAATATCTCATTCCTACAGAAGGTCATAGCAGACAATAATCCTGCATAACATTATTGGCTAAATCAGAACACTGCAGAACATTCAGGACACTATGCTCTTTTCTCCTGGGAATAATAAACACTTCCTAAATTATACAGAGATGGTTTCCACCATGGGTGAGAGGTTCAAGCATGCTGGGAACAGACTGCTCAGTAACTGGTAAGAATAAGCTCATGAGGAAAAGATCATCACATTCACTGTGCACAACATTAAGGACAGAGGCTGATGTTGTAAAAGATACATAATAGAGCAGTGGTCCTGCAACTTCAGAATTACCTGCAGGGCCTGCTAGGGCAAAGACTGCTGGTCTCGAGGCCAAGTTTCTGATTCAGTGGGTCTGGGGTGGAAGGAGGGTTGCCAGGAAAATAAAAGATGTTTGGTTAAATTTCAATTTCAGATAAATAAACAATTTTTTTGGTATAAGTCTGACCCAAATATTGCAAGTGTCTTATTTGGTTCGCTAAATCTGGCAACACTAGAATTTGCATTTCTAGCAAGTTTCCAAATGATGCTAATGCCACTGGTCTGGGGAACCTACTTTGAGAGCCACTGAAATATAGGATGTTATGTCATCAAGGAGAAGGAAAAACTGGAGCCTGGCGGTGAGTAGAAGATCAGGTAAGGGATCCTGGAGGAAAGGGCACGAGACGAGTCTCTAAGGATGCCTAGCAGCTAGCCAGGGGAAGAAAGCCTTGAGAAAGAGAAGGGCAGAACGAAAAAACGTGATATTTTAGGGAAGGCACAGTCAGCTCGGTGTTGCTGGCACATCAAGTTCAATGCAGGTGGTGGTGGGTAAACCTGGAAGGGCAGGTGGGGTCCGGAGAGCACGTAAGATCCTGGGTACCATGGTAAGTACTGGAAGTTTACGCTGAAAGCCCATCAGGGTAAGTGATGGGAGCAAATGAAACGGTTCACGCAGAGTAGGGACCGGATCAGATACACATTTCTAAGATTCTTCGGGCGGAGGATCAGAGCACTAGGATTATTCGTTAGGAAGTACGTGAAGCACAATTATTTATGGAAGCCATTTTTATCTAATTCTGCACAGACACAAAGAAGGGAAAGGAATAAGATGCAAGTCATGTCTTCTTTCCAACCAATCCCAGCTTCTGAAGACTACAGCTCACCTATAGAGAGAATTATGAAATTTACTTAAAGATGCTGGTAACCTAGCTCTCACTGATGCCAAAAGGACAACATCTAAATTCGAAAGATACCAAATAAAAATCAATGGTTATAAAACTCTGTAGTTGTTTAAAATATCTTTTTGAAAGTTTTTCTTAAGTCTAAAGCTGATGCATAAAATTGTTAAAAATAAGATTTAAAAATAGGTGTTGACCTAACAGTGCTCATGCTAAGTTAAAAAAAAAAAGGATGAAGTAAAATAAAAAATAAAGATAAAAAAGTAGCTTGCCATCCACTGTCAGCTTTCTATTTTAGTTCCTAAATACTAGGGCCCTTTCTACCTGTCAGAAATAAAACTCACGACGATGAAGATGTCCAGACCTAAGGCTGAGCCAAAGCTAGGATGTCGGTATCCCTAACCCTATCCCGGGGGTTAGAAATCCCAGACACATGTCTGTTTTACCACCAAGTAAAATTCTCTCAACTGTAAAATGAGAGCAGATGATTTGCAAAGCAGCCTTCCTTCTTAGTACCAGTATCTAACAACAGCAAAGGACGTCTTCCCGTATTTTCAGATAGTATTTAAGAACATTAATGTGTGGTCCGGTGTGTGTATATTTAGAAGCCGCTAAAATATTCTTGGCTTAACCAAGGACCCTTGCCTGAGATGCTACATGTCCTGGAAGGCCATCTGGCAAAAGTAGAGTCCCTCTAAGCGTTCTCTTTCACTACAGCAGCGATATCTATATTTGAAAAAGATGCTTCCAAATCTGCCACGGAATGACACTCGTTTTCACTGCCCATTCATAATACCACACGGAGGAAGGTCAGTTTCTTGAGTCTAGGGAAAAGCTCATTTGTCCATACTTCGATTCTCCTTAAGTAAAATGGAGATAATCAATAGGAACAAAAGCTAAAATATAACACACAGCGGCTATGAAGGCTGCAGCACTTTGAGACCTCTGGATCCAAGTTCAGAGCCAAGTTTCATTACCCAAAAGGGCAGGCTTGCTGAGGAGTGGGGGCTGGATTTATCGTCTGGGCAAATGACTACCGCAAAGCTGCCCTGCTTGTCCAACACCAGGCACGTTTATGAGCTTGTTTCCTTGAAGTGGGCAGTTTAGGCCATTTGAGGAGATCAAGGCAGGCTTCTCCGCCCACTCCATGAAATCCTGACTCCCACGCCGCACTCTGGGGCAGCGAGGCCCCGCAAAGGCCTTACCTGTAATCGCAGAGCTTGGGTTGGCTGCCGCACTGCTGCTTGCAGACCACACAGTAGCTGCACAGGGGCACGTTGCCCCGGATCCAGTGGTGGGGCATGGCGTCCAGGGCCCTGCCGTCACTCTTGAGCATGATCTCCTTGCACGGGAAGCGCTTGTCGGCCTTCTTGAGGCAACCCTCGTCCACGCGCAGCCCGCAGCAGTCGCAGAAGGCGCCCAGCAGAATGTGCTGCGCGCACACGCAGCAGTAGGTGGGCTGGCTGAACAGGTCCGTGTCGCGCCAGCCGTGCTTGCTCTTGCGGAAGATGTCCCTGCGGTGCAGCTGGCGGCGCGACCGCTGGAGGCTGCACCAGAAGGTGATGAACACCGGCAGCAGCACCGAGCACAGCGTCCACAGGACCAGGTGCCCGTCGGCAAACAGGCCCTCGTAGGGCGCCGGCCGCTTCTCCCCTTCCATCTTGTCCAAGGCTGATTTCTAACTGACAGAGAAACAGGCGGGGTCCACCCGGGGCTCGCGGTCCCCGCCCGCCCTCCGCCTATCAGGGGACCCCGAGGGCACCGTCTGCCCAGGTGGCCCCGCTGTCACCAAGGAGGCGCGCGCGCCGCGTCTGCCCGGCCGTCCGACCCCGGAGCCTCCTGCTGAGCCGCGCCGACGGGGCGGCGCCCAACGCGGTCACGCTCCTCCCCGCGTCGGGCACCGGAGAAACGGAGAGGCTTCCTTCGGCGGGGAGGCGGCCGCGGAGCTGGGCGCCCGGAGCTCTTGGAGCGGTGGCGCACGTGAGCCGCGCGGCGCCGCCAGCGTCCGTGACCGTTAGCCCGGGACCGGCACTCCGCTCCCGGGCGCAGCCGTGCGGGCCAGGCGCGGCCTCCCGCAGGCCCCCGAGGCCTCCCGACCGGTTCCCGCCCGCCTCTCGGGCCCTACCT
>NC_048230.1:15508218-15550105 GCF_002007445.2 Ailuropoda melanoleuca
GACGGGCCTGGTGGGGCGGGACTTGGGGAAGGGGTGGAGCCGGGTAGAAGGGGCTGGGCCGTGGGCGTGGCTTAGGGAGGAGCGGTGGGCGGAGTAACAGTAAGGTAGGGGCGGTAGAGAGGATGCGAGGTTGAGCCATGCGGGTCTGTAGCCATGGGAAGTTCTAGTGTGAATGATTTACAGTAAGCTTATCTATGACCTTCAACTTCCCTCACCTCCCTCACTGTCTGGCCAAGGGGGGAGCTGGCACAGTTTTGAATGATGGAAGGGAGAAAACTGACAGTTTTGAGAGTGTTACATACTAAAAGAATGGGACAATCCAAGTAAAAAATTGATAGATGTCACCTGAGTGCTTGCCAGCTTATTAAACACACGCTGGCTTACTGTGGTCCAAGCACTCCGAGCTCTCGCAGAATGCCGGGCCTGTTGTAACAGGCCTGACAAGTATTTATTTAGACCTATTAATAATGGCTTACTGCATCTCAGCTACCATCTCTGCACTTGCTAGGCACCAGGCTGAGTCTGTCATTCCCATTTTCTGGATGAGGAAAACCAAGGCATAAACCAGTAGAGAAACCTGCTTGATGCCCCAAAGCCAATTGGGACTGAGATCTCTTTGTTTTAAGTTGGTTATCCAAGTTAGCTTCAATCCAAGTTAAACCATCAGTGTGTCTCTTATTTAGTTACTTCTCGAAGAACATTGCTCCTGGGGGTCTTGTTAAAACACAGATTCTAATTCCCTTTCTTGGGGAAGAGGCCTGAGAGTCTGCATTTCTAACACACGCGTGTGTCAGATGTTGAAGTTTCCCAGGACGCACTCTGAGTAGTCAGCTAAAGTATTTAACCATTTGGATAGTGAAGACTGGGGGCTGGCTGTGGTGGAGGTGGGACCAGTGCAAGGCATCGTGAGGCTTGGGGCAGATTGATCCTGGCCATACACATCTGTGGATCCTAGTTGAGGCAGAGCCCTTAATTTAGTTTCGATTTGAAAACAAAACAAAGAATACACTTTTAAAAATTGAGGGTTTTTGGGGGTGCCTGGGTAGCTCAGTTGATTAACTGTTGGCCTTGGGCTCAGGTCATGATCCCAGGGTTTTGGGATCGAGTCCCATGTCCAGCTCTCTGCTCAGCGGGGAGTCTGTTTCTCCCTCTCCCCTCTCTCATGCTCTCTCTCTTTCAAATAAATAAATGAATATCTTTAAAAAAATAAAAATTGAAGGTTTGAAAAAATTCCTATTATAGAACATTTGGAAAATATAGAAAAGAAAAAAGGAAAAAGAATCATCCATCTCTCACCCCCAAGACAACCTGTGTTTGCACATCATGGCACATTTTTTTCATTAATTTCTATGGAAACTGTGGTTTACTTTTTTTCATATGTAATTTTGATTACATGGTAGATATATTCTCTGGCTATTTTTTTCATTTACAAAATAACTTTTATACGTTTTTACTTGTATTTAATAGTTGCATAATATTCCTTTCTGTGAAGACAGTTCACTGTTGTGAACTTACCCCTGTTTTTGGCTCTTTGTCCCTAATATTTTGCTATGATACATAATTCCTCTATTTAGGTTTATCTCTGCAGATTCTCACATTTAGGTAAGAATATGAAAAGTTTAAGGCTTATGGAAGTTTTTTTTTAAACAATTATAGTCTCTCTTTCCTAAGTGAAAATCATCTGGGAAATTTATCTATGTAAGGGCAGATTAATAAGAATTACCACGTCTGAGGAAGACACTTCTTTTTTTAAAGATTTTATGTATGTGTTTGAAAAAGAGAGACAGAGAGAGTGCCCATGAGTGGGGGGGGAGGGGCAGAGAGAGAGGGAGGGGAAAAAATCTCAAGCAGACTCCCGCTGATCGCAGAGCCCAACATGGGGCCCCACCTCAGGACCCCGAGATCACAACCTGAGCCTAAGCCAAGAGTTGGATGTTTAACCAACTGAGCCACCCAGGCGCCCCAATAGCTCATTTCTTCTTAGTGCTGAGTACTGTTCCGTTGTCTGAAATAGTGTCCATCACAGTTTATTGATCTATTCACGTACCAAAGAACAACTTGTTTGCTTCCATGATTTGGCGATGATGAATGGAGCGATTATAGACGTCTGTGTGCGGGGTTTTGCGTGGACATAAGTTTTCAACTCGCTTGGAGAAACGTCCTCTCTTTAAAAATATTTTTTTCTCTCTTGCTTTTTTTTTTAACCCTCTCCCCTCCAACCTTTCTCTCTCTCATCTGCTCTCTCTCAATTTTGCTTTTTTTCCCTAAAATATTTCCATAGCTCTATCTTTGGATCTTTTATTGATTATTTAATTTCTAAGGACTTTTGTTGATTTGATTTTGGAATATTCCTTTTTTTTTTAAATTTTTTTTTTTACAGCACCCTGTTCACGTTTCATGGGCGCAGATATGTTCTCTTGCCTCTCAGAGGATAGCATTGGATGGTTTTGTCCCCCTTCCCTCCTCACACGGCCGTTTGGCTTCCTTTGTCTTCATCTTCCAGGCTTTCACAGATGTCTCCTGAACCTTCTGGTGATTCTAATGCAGCTGAAGTTTAGAGAACCCCTGCCAGAGGGTCTCTTCAGCTCTCCGAAGCTGACGGTCCCAACTGAGATCCTACAGAGAAAAACAACCCAGGTTTCAGTATCTTTTCCCCAGAAAAACTGAGCTTTTCTCTCCCAGTTGAAGGCTTAGCACTTTTCCCAAAGGAAGTGCGGCATGACGGCAGCCTCAGAAGTGGTTTCACACATGATTGGGTCCATGCTCCACTCCCGCAGTGTGTTATTTGTACCACCGTACGTTCCTACACCTTGCCAGTGCCCCTGTCATTCCTGTTTAGGTTGGAAGGCAGCCTGGCACTGGCCATCGGGAATCCAACGCCGACCTTGGCTGTCCTGACCTGTTGGGCAGACGTAAGTCGGGGCCAACGTGCCGGACCCAGGGCAGAAATTACAGCCCACTTGTGGCAGCAAGCAGCAGGCCAGCAAGGCTCCTGTCCAAGGCCAAACCGTCTTACCATTGTATTACTGCTCCAAACAGGAAAGTGTGTGTTTGTGAAGTACCGAGGATATGAAGAGGGAAGCCGAGGGCACGGGGTGTGGAGACAGAGGGGGGAAATCTACTGCTGTTGAAAAGGGGCCATCTTTTCTTTTCTAATAAAGATGGATTTTTATTTCAACAGTATGCAGAATTATGTATCTTAATATGTGTTTGATTAATCTTGATATCCTTTGGTCACTGAAAACAGTTTTATAGACTTTCTGTCATGTGTCCTAGAATGGGATGGGTGTGCAAGTAGAAGCAAAGGTGATTTCACAAGAAGAAGGGGGAATAATAATCATCATGCTACTAATAACAATAATAACAGGGGTTTCCAAATATTGGATCCTTCCTGTATCTGTCAAGGACTTTACATATCCTTTCTCCTTTTTTATTAATGTATTTTTAAAATTCACTTTTCTAGTTATTATTATTTTTAATTTTCTTTAAGTTCTCAAAACACCGTGAGAGGTAAGTCATATTATAATTATTCTTATAAATGAGAACACAGTAATTTGGATAGTCAAGAAATCTGCCCAGTTACAGCCTCACTATAACCCAGGTACTAAGTTTCAGAGCCAGGATTCATTGATGACTCTGTGCTCCGCAATCTTGGCCATGATTCCATGTGGCCTACACAGTAGATACTCATTCACTTTTGTTTGTTTGTTTGTTTGTTTGTTTGATTGGGGTTTTTTTTTGGAGATTTAAAAAAAAAGATTTTATTTATTTATTTTAGAGAGAGAGAAAGAGAGAGCATGAGAGGGGGGCAGGCCTGAGGGAGAAGCAGACACCCTGCTGAGCAGGGAGCCTGACACGGGACTTGATCCTGGCTGGGACTCCAAGACTGTGACCTGAGCCGAAGGCAGACACTTAACCAACACAGCCACCCAGGTGCCCTATTCACTCACTTTTGAGTGAAGCTTCTGTCAGGACCCTATAATTAACTCAGAACCTAGAGCACCCAGGCTTGGACACACTACCCAGCTCACAAGAACCCCCTGTATGGGTTAGCTGTTGTCAGAGTGAGGCTGTGTAACAAGCCACTCCCAGACTCCGTGGCTTAAAGTAAAAATCATGTAATCCTAAGGGTCTGCAGATTACGGGTGGCTGCGCTCCGTGCTGTGGCTGCTGGAGGCTGGATGAGCTGAGTGGGGCTGGGGTGAGTGGGTCCACCGCTCAAGAGGCTGAGCTCCTTGCTCAGATCCTTTCCATCTGAGTTAATTCTGAGACTCAGCTTGAAGGTGGGGGGCAGCTGTCTGGGGGAAGCTCTTTTTGTAGCAATGGCAGAAATGCAAGAGGGTGCACCTAGGTGCAGAAACACACTGCATGTACCCTTGTTTGTGCTGTGTCCGATACCACCCCATCATCGGAAGCAAGTCCCGTGGTTGAGCCCCAGGTCAAAGGGCAGGACTGCAAAGTCACATGGCAAAGGGCATATGTGGTGGTGGTGACGAATCGATGCGGACGATCTCACCCACCACACCTGCCCACACCTAACACCTGCGGGCATGGCGTGCCTGTCAAGGAATGTGTGTACTATTCTCGTGCAGCTTATGGACTATGATAAAAATTATAAGAGAATTATATGTATACTGTAAAAATACAGAATTTGTAGTCTAGTGGGGAAGGTAGATAATAAAAAAAAATGAAAACAACTACAAAAAGAAATATTAGAAGTTATTTAATTGACTCTGGGCCTGAAGAATGTGGACACATTATAATAATTCTCTTGGGACAGATTCAGCATCTTTCTATGGTTTTTCTGTTTCTGTTTTTGTTTTCAAAGATGTTTCCCTTGTCTCTGAAGTTTCTTTAGCCGACAGAATTAGAAACCACTGTCTTGGGGCACCTGGGTGGCTCAATTTGTTGGGCATCTGACTCTTGGTTTTGGCTTGGGTCCTGATCTCATGGCTCATAGGATTGAGCCCCTCGTTGGTGGGAGTTTGCTTGGATATTCTCTCCCTCTGCCCCTTCCCCTGCTCACACACACTCTCTCTTATATAAATAAATAAATCTTAAAATAAAGAAATCACTATCTTATCCTTTTTTTAAAAAAAGATTTTATTTATTTATTTGAGAGACAAAGAGAGCATGGGGGGAGGGGAAGAAGGAGAGGGAGAAGCAGACTCCCCACTGAGCAGGGAGCCTGACTCAGGTCTCAATCCTAGGACCCTGGGATCATGAGATCCTAGGACCCTGGGGATTGTATGACAGGAGCTGAAAGCAGACACTTAACTGGCTGAGCCACCCAGACATCCCCTCACTGTCTTATCCTTTTAAGAAAGTACCTGGTGTGATGGTGTCATGAGCTTGATGATGTTGGGTTTATCGTCGATCCTTAAACATTAGTGTAATTTGAGAATTCCCTTTATTTATTTTTTATTTTTAAAAGATTTGATTTTTAAGTAATCTCTACACCCAATGTGGGGCTCAAACTCACAACCCCGAGATCAAGAGTTGCATGCTCTACCGACTGAGCCAGCTAGGCACCCCAAGAATTCCTTTTACAAAGAGATGGGAAACCCAAACAAATGGAAATATCAGTTATGTTAGGATGCCAAGAACATGGGTGGTACCATTCTTTCTGTTGGTCATTGGTAATGCAGCTTTCCTAGGCCTTAGCATCTAATGAAGACCTTGAGACTGATTAAAATCCTAGGACAACAGTCTGAGGCACAGCAGTGCCATCTCTCCATCTCCAGTGGGTTCCCTGGTACTCTTGGCAATTTTTAGAATAGTTAACCTTGGTGGCCTTGAGTTTCTTTCCCCTGACCTTGGTTGTCCCCGATTGTGCTCTCTAGGCTGCCACCTTGTGGAGTTTTTGGGAATTGCATCATCAACTGAGAGCCCTGCGGATTCATCTAATCTGTCTGATGCTTTCCCTGAGAATCAGGGGTAGAGGGTAGAAAAGAATTCTCCTCATTCGAGTGACACTCATTACAAAGTGACCTTGCTCGTTCAGTTTTCTTACAGTTACCCCTTTAGGACAATATTGGCAGAGGGACATTTGAATGGCCCAGCCATCACACCTGAAGAGCCCTCTGCCCCTTCCCCTGAGACCCAGGGTGGGTCTCTAGTAGCCCCTCTCCAGTCCACCAGAGTTTCCTTTTTTCTTTTTTTAATTACAAAAGTAATAGATGGTTCCTTAGTGTTTTTAGTCCAGTGGAAGAGACAGATTTTAAAAAGTAAACAAAACCAATATTTACACATTACGGTGAGTGCTATTAAATGAAGTGGAATGGTGGGGCGGGTGGGGGTGGGCAGGGAACCTTTATTAGGTTGGTAAAGGTAGGCTTGCCTGAGCAATAGAACTTTCAAATCAAAACCTGAAGGGTGAGAAGGATCCAGTCATTAAAAGAGCGAGGAAGAGCATATGGAAAGGTGCTGAGGTGGGAAAGAGTTTGTTAAGTTGAAAATAACTGAGTGTGGCTAGATTGCAGTGAGCTAGAGAGGAGTGGTCAGAATGGGGCTGGAAAGGGCAGCAGGTGGGGATACCACAGGGTCCTGTGGTGCTTGGTAAGGATTCTGATTTTATTCTGAGTCCAGTGAGAAGATGAGAAAGGATTCTTTTTCTTTTTTTAAAGATTGTACTTATTTATTAGAAAGGGAGAGAGGGAGAGAGAGCACGAGTAGGGGGAGGGGCAGAGGGAGAGGAGAAGTAGACTCCCCACTGAGCAGGCCCCCCCCTACAATGAAGTGGGGCTCGATCCCAGCACCCTGGGATCACAACCTGAGCCAAAGGCAGATACTTAACTTACTGTGCCACCCAGGCGCCCCGAGAAAGGATTCTTTTTTTTTTTTTTTAAGATTTTATTTATTTATTGGACAGAGAGATACAGCCAGTGAGAGAGGGAACACAAGCAGGGGGAGTAGGAGAGGAAGAAGCAGGCTCCCAGCGGAGAAGCCTGATGTGGGGCTTGATCCCAGAACACTGGGATCAGGCCCTGAGCCGAAGGCAGACGCTTAACTTACTGTGCCACCCAGGCGCCCCCCAAGAAAGGATTCTTTTTTTTTTTTTTAAAGATTTTATTTATTTATGTGACAGAGAGACAGCCAGCAAGAGAGGGAACACAGCGGGGAGTGGGAGAGGAAGAAACAGGCTTCCAGTGGAGAAGCCCGATGTGGGACTCGATCCCGGAACGCCGGGATCATGCCCTGAGCCGAAGGCAGATGCTTAACGACTGTGCCACCCAGGCGCCCCCCCAAGAAAGGATTCTTAATCAGGGAAGTGATGAGGTCCATTTTCTATTTTAAGTAGGTTATCATTGCTGCTGCATGCCAAATGGATCGAAGTGAACAGGGAGGGTAGTTGGGAGGCCCGTTGGGAGCCTGGTGCTGGAAGCTGAGTGAGGAGTAACAACAGTAGCCTAGACTCAGGTGGTGGCCATAGAGACGGAAGGATCTAGATCCATGCTGTCCAATATGGCAGCCACCAGCCATATGTGGCTACTGAGCACTTGAAATGCATGAGTGTAAAAATACCTACCAGATTTTGAAGAGTTGGTACAAAACAGCTCACGAAATATCTCATTAATAATTTGCTTAGCTTCCTTACATATTGACATAATAATATTTTGGACATTTCATGATACATAAAATAGAATATAAAAAAAATTTCACCTGTGTTTTACTTAAAAAATGTGGCTACTCGAGAAATTTAAATTATGTATGTGGCTTGTATCTGTAGCTCACATCATGGTTTTTTTGAACACTGCTGATAGGGACGAAAGTTACTGAATTTAAAAAATACGTTTCTAGCAAATTTACATTGGACACATTAGAAATTTCTAGCTAGGTATACGTTTTCTTTTTCTGGTCCACAGAAGGTATTTATTTGCTATAACAAAACAATACAGTTAGTGTTTGATTCCAACCACTAAGAGCAAAAGCAACTAAAAATTTGACAATGCACATAAAAAACCCCAGAACGTTTAATATGACAAATATCTATTTCTAAAATAATGGTCCTAAAATTCTTCAGTTATTGAAAACTATATAAAAACAGAAGGGTGGTTAACAGTGACAGATCTAACTCTGAGCGACTTTGCTGACAATGCATAAATTCCCCCCTTGTTTATAATCTGTTCAAGCTGTCTTTATACCAACAGAGTGGGCAGAGCGTTTAGGGTCAATATCAGTTACACAACATTAGCATGAATTGGGACAGCTACAGAGAGGGCATTGTTTTCCTTCGAGCTGGCCAAGCGACCACAGAAACAGCTGATCATTTCTCTGAATTGGGGATTTTATCCCCAAAAATGCCACATACCTTTCAGACATATTTTTAGAATATATTTAATCATTTCTTTATGTAATATTTACAGATGTCTTGAACTTAAAAGGATATCGGCTTGCGGAATTTTATTGCCTTTACAAAAATAACCTTAAGTGGGGGCTGCTTACCCCCCTTACTGACAGCATATTGCGGGAGGCCCTTTTGGGCATAACGGGAAGAGCAGTGGCCTTTAAAGACTGAAGAGTTTGGCTCGATGTCAGCATCCATAATGTGTGACCTTGACCATGGTTCTGTCTCTCTGAACCTCACATATTTACTCTTCCAATGGAGATGGTGCTTGCTGCCACTTCCCTCATCTTTGATCACACCCACCAGATAGGGAGGAAACCGAGTTTCAGGAAGGGTAAGGATTTACCGAAGTTTACGTTGCTAGAAAGCAGTGAAGCCAGGACACCTACCCCGGTCTTTCTGGCACCACAGTCAGCTGAAAAAAAAATGTTCCCCTTTACTATGCCCCTTGCCAATTCCCCTGCCTACCTCTGAAACTCTCAGGAAGGTCGAATCGACTTGGTGAACGGGCTTTGGAGAAATGCCGTATGATGGGCAAATGTAAGAGATGATCAACGAAAGAGCTGTAAGCAGTAGGAACATCTCCGAAGGTACAGACACAAGCTACCGTGTGACGTAGCCGTGTCTGAGTCAGTGAAGCGAGTGTCAGTGCTGCTTTCTCAAATTCACGCTCTGAAAGTCACATCACAGAGCGGTAATTGCTTTGCTCCGGATGAAAATTGACAGGGATTCAGAGGAAAATAGTTCAGTGGTCATACTAAAAACTCAGAGTCAGATGCACTTAGCATCATACCGTAAGTGTAGTTAGTCACAGCGTAAACAAGCCTGGGGCCGGACGTGGCTTCCTGCAAGTAGGCTGGCGCACTGGGGGCGGGAGCATTCATTCTGCAAGAGGCTGAGACGGGAACCGAGGCAGGATGCAGGAGCTATTTGTGCTCGTTCTCTCCCTTACCTTACTGACTTGCTTCGCAGGTGAGCATTCACTCTGAAAACGGCCTATTTCTCTGTTGACATGATAAACTGGAATGTCTATATTATATTTAAAAACATTTTTTCATGTCAAAGAATATGCAATATATGATAATTCAATGCTCGCCCCACCAAGAGCAGGCTCGCAGAATTGCTATCATTAGAGATAAATTATTTTTTTAATCTTTAAATGTATTTGAATATTAATTCTCAGAAATGCTGATAAATCTTTAACTATACCATCTTTTATTTTATTTTTTTAAAAGATTTTATTTATTTATTTATTTATTTGAGAGAGAGAGACGAAGAGAGCCAGAGAGAAAGCACGAGCAGGGGTCGGGGGTAGAAGGCGAAGCAGGGAGTCTCAGCAGGGAGCCCGATGTAGGACTCGATCCCAGGACCCTGACATCATGACCTGAGCTGAAGGCAGAAGCTTGACCGACTGAGCCACCCAGGCATCCCAACTATACCAACATTTAGAGTTCATATGAGGTCATCAAGACTTGATAGACTTTTACATGATGATATCATTTGGCATTTATTGTGATTATTAAAACAATATGATTTTATTATCATAATATTTTCTTCGAGGGATCAAGTGTGATCATGAAGTCTAATACAATCTTGTTCTCACGGAGAATCTTCCAATAACAACTTTTAGTTGATTTAGTGTTTTGGGGATTTAAAGAAAAAAAAACCATCAAACAAACCTAAGGGACAAGAAGCACATTGACCGGAGGACTGAGGAAATATGTTTCAAAAAACTTATCCGGGGGCACCTGGCTGGCCTAGTTGGTGGAGCGTGCAACTCTGGGTCTTGGAGTCATGAGTTTGAGCCCCACGTTGGGTATAGAGATGATTTAAAAAAGAAAGAAAAAGAAAAACCCCATATTCATTCAACTAGCTCCCACTTTTAAAGAAATGTACCATTGCTATAGGTAAGTCTGTTCAAGGTGTGCAGCCTTTGCTCCGGGTTTCCCATGTTAGAAACAATTCAGAGCCCTTGCCGGAGCCCTCTGGAATGCCACGTCCTTTGGGACAGGTCCCTGTGAAAGAACTTCTGTGTGTGGCCGAAATTGAACTTGCAAATCCTTGGTCTCGGACCGCGAGCCAGAGCATGCGCTGATGGCCGAGACCCCCTCAGGCCCCTTCCTGACTTTTGCAGGGTCCTCCCCGATTCTGACGGAAAAGCAGGCCAAGCAGCTCCTCAGGTCCCGGCGCCAGGACAGGCCCAGCAAAGCCGGCTTCCCTGACGAGCCCATGCGGGTGAGTGCCGGCCTCCGGCGCCCTGAAGGGCAGGTGCCCTCCTTTCCAGGCTCGGGCATTCTGAAACCAGGCGGGGGGGTTGGGGCCAGCGCCGCTAGCCTGCTCTGTGCACGGTATTTACATGCGTACAGTGGGGCTGACGGGCAGGCTCCCAGGATCTGCCGCGGGTCGCGGGCTGCCACCCTGATCGGGGTGCTAGGGAGCTGTGTCTGGTCGCCGGTGCCAGCTGCATCCTCCCCACTTCGCCCCAGGCGTCGAGCACGCGGGACCGGTGTCCTCAGCCCACTGAGCTCGGTGGTGCCGGGCAGACTCCCTGCCCTGCTGCCTGCGGGCTTCTCCCCCCCCGCCCCCCCGCGACGCCTTGCGCCTCTGATTTTGGTCTGCAGCCCCTGGGTTTGTGGTGCCCACCTGCTTTGTCTTTCTGAACCAGGACACCGTGCCTGCCATCATTTTGTGAACTTGGTGGGAGCTCTCAGACCCTGCTGGCCCCGGCCTGGCTTGTCTCCCTATCCTGTGGCAGGAGCACCTGCATTCCTGGGATTTTTACCAGGATTCGTTCATTTAAAAGTCTCTTGTTCAGATGCAGTATTAGAAAAAAAAAAGATGCAGTGTTGCACAGTGCGGGGGAGCGCTGGCCCAGGGTCAGGCTGCGTGGGGGGGTGCTCCCCATCTCCCCCCCGCGTAGTCTTGGGCGCCTCTCCTCATGTTCCTATATCTCTGTACTCTCATCCATAAAGTGGGGGTAACAACACATATTACTTACATTCCTATAATATTATTATTCTAAATAATAGCATAAAATAACTACTTTGTAAGGATAAAATAAAGGAATTCCTACTAAGACACTTAAAATAATGCTCAGCAAACAGTAGCTACTCCTTTGAGTATTAAGTACCAGTGACCAGGCAAGGTGCCGACTGTAGGCAGTAGTTGCCCGGAATTCTGCTCAGAGTTGGTAGCAGACAGAGAAGTCGGTGAATGGCTGTTATACAGAGTGGCTTAGAAATGAATCAGGGACTTCAGGCTGTCAAGAGTGGACGGTCTTTCTTTCTTTACTTTTTTCCTTCCTTCCTTCCTTCCCTCCATCCTTCTTTCCTTCCTTTCTTCCTTTCTTCCTTCCCTTCTTTCTTGAAGTCAGGTGTGGCTTGGGCTATCTAGGTGCAGGGTAGACAGGGACTGGGAAGGGGCAGGTGCAAGATCAGGAAGGATTGGAGTACCTTGGACTTTACCTTGCGTTCAGTGGAACACAATGGGAGTTTTCAAATGGGGGAGTGCAGACCGGAGCTTTAGACAGACAGTTTGAGAAGTGGTTAGAAGAGAAGAGGCCCAGGATTGAAGTCTGGGGACGCCAACGCTCAGAGGTGAGCAGAAGAGGAGGAACTCAAAGGGGCTGAGAAGGAATGTGGGGTGATGCTGGGGAAACTGAGAGACTGTGGGGAGCAGGATGCCTGGCAGGGTCCCTGGGGGTGCCAACTGGCTCCTTATGCTTTTGGCATGATGTCTGGAGGGGCCCTAGGGGGCTGGGGGAATCGAAGAAGCTGTTCCCCTCCAGGGCCTAGGAGCCAGGCTCTAAGCTGCGGTGGAGTCGGCCACCGGGCACCGTCTCTGCCGGCATCTGCCCCTGGCTCCTCTGAGCTCTGGCTGGCAAACGGCAGCCTTCACAGGGGCTGAAGGCACCTTAGGCATCGGGCAGCAGGTGAGTTTGGACTGTGGTAGCCGGTGGGGTCGAACCATTGCACATCAGCTTCCTGCCTCTGGCGCCCCTCCCGTGTCAGCCTCCATGCCATTCTAGACTTGCGTCCCCAAACACCGCTTGGCGTGGTCCTTCCCAGCCCAGAACTTCCGAGAGCCCCTTCTCTGACCATTTCCCTCCTCCTGGCCTCTGGTCACCACTGGCCTTCACCTGTGACCACCTTCGGCTTGCTTCCAACTTTGCGATTTTATGGAATGTTTGGCTTTTTGGGTTTTGTTCTTTTTTTTTTTTTTAAAGATTTTATTTATTTATGTGACAGAGAGACAGCCAGTGAGAGAGGGAACACAGCAGGGGAGTGGGAGAGGAAGAAGCAGGCTCCCAGCGGAGGAGCCCGATGTGGGACTCGATCCGGAACACTGGGATCAGGCCCTGAGCCAAAGGCAGAGGCTTAACGACCGCGCCACCCAGGCACCCCCTGGTTTTGTTCTGTTTTTGATCATCCATTATAGGCCGGTCACCAATGACTTCTCTTGACTGCCTTGAACCTACCTTATTTAGTTTCTGTGTGATTCTCTCTTGCTTCAGGACTCCCCACTGACCCCACCAACCATTTCCCATCCATCCTGTGTCCAGCCCAGCCCTGTATGTCCCTCACCGAGACACTGACCCAGTGTCCAGAACCATCTGCCACTCAGCCAAATTTGGAAAAGGGCTCATGTGACCTACAGTTGAAATGGGAAATAAAGATGCAATAAATTATTTGGTGGCCAGCCCACCTCAGTAGTTCTCATCCAGGGGTGATTTTTCTCCCCCCTCTCCGGAGACATCTGGCAGTGTCTGGAGACATTTTGATTGTCACAACCGTGGGGGTGGGTGGAGGGAGGGTTTGCTATTGGCGTCTGATGGGTTAAGGCCAGGAATGCTGCTAGACATCTTTCAAAGCACAGGGCAGCTCCCAGAACAAAGAATGATCTTGCCTGAAATGTCCACAGTGCTAAGGGTGAGAAACCCTGGCTACACAATGCTAAGCAACCTCTTTCTCTTTTATTCTGCGTGTCTCTTGCACGATCATTCACTGTTGTATTCTCTTCAACTCGCACACAGAACCGGCTGATTCAACAAGCAATTTCTGGTATCACGTTTTTCTAGGAATGTGTTTCTTAACCTTGGCTGCGTCCTGGAACCAACTGGGGAAGTTAAAAATCTGAAGCCGGGGTCCCGCTCCCTGGCGGGTGGCCTGGGGCATTGAGTGGGTGTCACAGCTTTCCAGGTGGTAACATCGTCAAAACTGAGAACCACTATGCCAGGCCTTCTGGGAGAGACCTGTCGTGGTCATACCAGCTCCCGTGGTCCAGTCGGGAGCACGAAAGCTAAGAGCACGAAACATTTAGGAAAGAGTTAAAGGTTGAACTGAGTGGTGTGGAGAGTTAATGACCCCAGTTTGGATTTAGTTCAAACAGAGAGCTTGAGAAGGTCACGTGGTGCAGGCAGATTGCTCCTTGACGACCCAGATGTGCACTTCATTGTACTGTCCATTAGCTGGGCCTTACCAAGTGCCGGGTACCGGGTTCGGAAAATGAACCAGACATTCTTCCTCTGTTCCAGGCGCTCATGTCCACGGTGTGGACACACAAAGAATCAATCTTCCACCTGGATTCCAGTTCTCTATGAGGTTGAGGGGAGAGGGTCTCTAGCTCTAACTGGAAGGAGGGAGGCGGCTAGGAAGGCTTCCCGGAGCAGGTGGACACCTGACTGAGGCTTGGATGAGGAGTTTTCAGGCCAAACAAGGGGTGGAGGCGAGGTGGGGAAGATTTGTCAGCCCAGGGTGATTTTCTTCCGCATTCTGCCTCTAACTAGGCATGGACTATGGACTTTGGACTTTGGACTTTGGGCTCAGCCTGAGTCCATTTCCTTTCTCTGGAGCTCAGTTTTCTCTGTCAAGTGCAGAGAACTTGCAGAGAATCTGGTGAAGAGGTCTGTTCCAGGTCTTGTATTTTAGGGCTCCGGATAGAACTTGGGGGGGGGCGACCCAGGTTTCCTGGTAGCCAGGCTGCAGCTGGAGGGGGGAAGCCTTGGGCAGCAGGACACGGCCCCCGGCGAGGAGCCAGACGGGTTTGCTTAGAGGCCCCTGGAGGGTTTCTCTAGAGCACCAGAGGCTCCTCCCCTCTTGGGGCCCAGCTGCCCCGGGGATCCAAAGTCCTACACTTACATTTGACCTCTTCCCCCACGTGGGGTCTCACTGTTGACTTTTCCTTCTTATGGATTCGCTGAGGGCAAAATGAATACCAGTCACCTGTCATGTGAAAGAAGCCATTTACTCATTTTAGGCGAGTGGCTGACATCACTCACGATGATCCTGGTCCTACATCACTGTTGCAGTGAGGGTTGGACACGGTGACCCCACATTTGTCCGGTCATGAGTCGGCCACAAGGTGCGACCTCTGGCCGCAGGGAGGTCAGGGCGGTGGGTGGAACTGCCACACGGGCTTGCAGCCTACAGCACGGCGACCAGGGGGTTAAGTCCCTTTGATCTGTGGGGAACACACTTCCCTGCTCTTGACCTTTTGCCAAGATCACCTGCTACCCTCCTTGTTTCTCTGTGCAAACCATCTGCTAGGGCGGAGTGGGCGCACTGTCCTGTGGGTTCAGTGCACGCATACCATGCACGTTGTGTGTGAGTGTGTGTGTGTGTATGTGAGGGTATGTGTTGTGTATGTGAGGGTGTGTGTGTGCATGTGAGGGTGTGTGTTGTGTGTGTGAGGGTGTGTGTTGTGTGTGTGAGGGTGTGTGTTGTGTAATGTGAGGGTGTGTGTTGTGTATGTAACGGGTTGTGTATGTGAGGGTGTGTGTGTGCATGTGAGGGTGTGTGTTGTGTGTGTGAGGGTGTGTGTTGTGTGTGTGAGGGTGTGTGTTGTGTATGTAACGGTGTGTGTATGTGAGGGTGTGTGTGCATGTGAGCGTGTGTGTTGTGTGTGTGAGGGTGTGTGTTGTGTCTGTAACGGTGTGTGTATGTGAGGGTGTGTGTTGTGTATGTGAGGGTGTGTGTTGTGTGTGTGAGGGTGTGTGTTGTGTGTGTGAGGGTGTGTGTATGTGAGGGGGTGTGTATGTATATGTGAGTGTGTGTGTAGGGTTTGTGTAAGACTGTGTGTGTCTGTGTACATGGTGTGTGCATGTATGTTTTGGAGAAGACCTTCCAGAATAATTTTTCAGAAGGTCTGGATTCCAATTCTCTCTCCTCCACTTTTGACCTTGACTCGAGTCCCTGGAATATATGAAAGGACAGGCGATGGCAACGGAAAGTCCTGTGGGGCCAGGTTGGAAGGCCACGGCTGTCACAGCAGAGGTGACTTTCGTTCTGTGCTCAGTGGGAGCCACCAGGGGTTTTGGCGGGGGAGTGAGGAGACTGGGGCCAGTCGACAGGAGCCGTGCGGAGGCCTGGGACACGGCCCTTCAAAGCTGCCCTTCAGCTACACTACACATGGGTAATGGGAGATGACATTTTTGGACACGTTATCGCTCCTCTTTGCCATGGGACCCAAGAGAAAGACAGGCGGACGGGGACAAACGAACAGAGGGAGTGATCTCTGGGGAATGCGTGCACCCTTGGGAGCTGAGCCTTGAGACTTGCACTCACCCCGAGTTGAAATCACGGAGAGATGCCTGGCTGGGTTATTTTACCTCGCTTCTCCTCTCTGAGGGGCTGTGCAAAAGAAAACCGGTTCAGAGGGAGGAGAGGCCAGTGATGGGGGTGAACGAATGGAGGTTTGGGGAAGTATTAAGAATTCCAAATGCAAGTGGGTCTGAAGATTTGCAGCAGTCCCTCTGCATGAGTATTTACTAAGCGATGATCTTGATGTGCGGCTTGAGTATTGGTGGATGTTGGCTTCGGCAGACTTACCGGCTTTTTGGAGACAGGTTCAGACCGGCTGTGCCTGTACATCCAAGGGGCTGGATTGTTCTGACCGCGTGAATTCTGCTGATTCACTGCAAGGACTGTTCTTTTCTGTTCATGTGGCGGGAAGGACACAGGTTCTTGGACAGGTGTGGCCCTGCGTTGCGGGGAGGGCTGGTTTCCGCCCCAGAGGAGTGTAAGCAAGCATCCTGCTGGTATCCTTGACAGAGAAGGTAGAATGCCGGGGGTGGGTGGGGACAGAGACTAAGAGGAGACATGGCTCCGGGGAGGAAAACAGGAGGCATGTTGACCATAGGGAGACAGCTGGGCAGGAAGGGGTGGGGGAATGGGAAGAGGGGTAGAAGAGAGAGAGAAGCAGGTGAGTTGGGGCCTCAGAAAAAAATTCCTCCCTGAGAAATAGCAAATAGTGGACACTTTTATCGACATTAGCGCCTGGTGTGAAATTTCTGCTGGTTTGTGCTCTGGGCTGGCGTTAGCCTTTGCAGCCCCCAGACGTTAGGAGAAGTCTGCAAATGCAGCAACATTGTGTTAGTGGTTCTTTGTGGGGAATGGCAGGTAGTGGGCAGTGTGCTGTGTGGTTGACAAAAGAGGACAGTCATCTCTCAAATCTGGAAGCCACAGTAGTGACGAAACAGGCCACGAGACTGACTCAGGAGAAACGTGGCCCCCAAATCTTTAGGGATTTGGGGGAGTGCATTCTGGACCTCATAGGAATGTAACGGGCACTCCCAGAAGGCTGGGGTTCACTGGTGGAAGGGGGGACAGCCTGTCTGGATTAGGTGTCAGCCGAATCACTTTGGGGTCAACATTAGGACCCCAAGGACAGTTCACAAAGACATTGTGTTAGAGGAGCTGTGGTATCACAAAGCCTCAAGATCCTCAGGGAGGAGAAAAAAATCTGCCTGGGGAGAAACTGATGCGCGGAAAGAAGGACCAGGTTTATGTTTAGAGGGAAGAAAGTGGAAAAAATATTCTTGAGATTTCCCTGAATATTTCCTTAGCTGTGATTGTACATATGTTGATTTTCAGGGTTTGGGTCTAAACTCTTGCTACTCAAAAGGTGGCCCCCAGCCCTGGCTGGTGGGCTTCTTGGAGCCTCAGGCTCCTCCTTGCACCTCCGCCAGGGCCCAGAGGCCCCGGGCATGCTTCGGTCTGAGAAAACTAAGTTCAGTCCTTCAGAGCTGACTGCGAGGGGGGCTCTTAGCCTCTGTTCCCGGCGTCCCAGGGCTCGGAGCCAGCCCGTGTTTGTTTTGAACGACACAACTGATCTCTCCGCTGTCCTTCTGGGCACTCTGCTCATTTGGATTCCAGTCTTCCGGGACACCTCGCCCCCCACTTCTCTTCCTGCTTGGCAGTTTCTGCTGCTCCGTCTGCTTTGCAGGATCTTTAGTCCTTGAAATGTCAGAGAGTCCCAGGGCCTGCTTTCCCACCTTGTCCAGTCCTGTGAGTGTAAAGATCATGTCTGTGGTAACAGCTGCACACTCCGTGTCCCGGGAGCTCTGGACTCTTTTACAGGACTGTCCGCTCACCTGGCACCATTTCCCAGACAGTTCAGACTCAACAGCCCCAAGCTGGGTCTGACACCAGCTCCTGCTCTCACCTTCCACATTGGGATAAAGGGTGCCATCTCCTCCCAGGTTCGTGTGCCCCAGATCCAGACGCTGACCACTGCTCGCCCTCCACTGCCACCATCGGAGGCTCTAGGGGAGACCGCCTCCATTACCCGCCTCCCTGCCTCCTCTCCGGAGCCTTCTGTGTCTGTTCTCAATACGGCCTCCAGAGTCAGATGTTAAAAATGGAAAACAGATTTTGTCCCTCCCTGGCTCAAAACCTTCCAGTGACTCCCTGCCTTATGCCCAATAGAATCCATAGTCCTACAGAGGCCTACTGGGCCCTAGAGGCCTGTCAGCAACCCCCCCCCCCACCTCGGCCTCCCCTTCGTACTCTGGCCTCCTCACTGTGCTCTGAACACATCAGGCTTACCTATCCCTTCACCACTGAAGCAAGGCTGTATGGTTAGTGGGGTTGGGTTTGCTCTGCAGCTTGCTTTTTTTTTTTTTTTTTTTTCATTCAACCATATGTCTTGTTCTGGCTCATTTTTTTTTTAAAGATTTTATTTATTTATTTGACAGAGACAGGCAGCCAGCGAGAGAGGGAACACAAGCAGGGGGAGTGGGAGAGGAAGAAGCAGGCTCATAGCAGAGGAGCCTGACGTGGGGCTCGATCCCATAACGCCGGGATCACGCCCTGAGCCAAAGGCAGATGCTTAACGACTGTGCTACCCAGGCGCCCCTGCTCTGGCTCATTTTTAATTGAAGCATAGTCTATATGTATCATGCTGGGTCCTGAATGTTTGTATCCCCCACCCCCAATTCATATGTCGACCTCCTAACCCCCAGTGTGATTAGCTTCCAGAGAGCCCCCCAGCCCTCTCTGCCAAGTGAAGCGACAGCCAGAAGTCCGTGACCAGAGAGGGGGCTCTCACCTGGCCACGCTGGGCCCCTAACCGCGGACTTCCAGCCTCCAAATGGTGAGAAAAAAATTGCTGTTTTTTATAAGCGACCCAGTCTGCCGTGTTTTGTTAGAGCAGCCCAAATGGGCTACGACATATTTCAACTTAACTTACTTAGCCCTTCCCAGAACAATGGACATTTTTAGTTATTTCCAGGGTGTGGTGAAGACCTCTGTACGCGCATGTTTGGCTGAGTTCAATGGTAACAAACGGAATTGCTGAGACAGAGGGTTTATGCACTTTTAACTGAACTAAATCCGGCCAAATTGCCTGATCAACTGTACCCACCCCACCTCGAGCAGCATAAGAATCCCCGGGTCCCTGCACTCTTGCCAGGACTTCCAAAATGGAAAGAAATAAAGTTTTAAAAGATAACCTCACCTATGTACTCTTCTCTCCATACGTATGTATTGAGACATGTTGCTAAACGATAGTGACACTATTCTCTCGGTGATGAGATTTGGGGCAAATTTTTTACTTTCCTCTTTATACCCTTTTTGGTATTCCTCAGTGCATTCATTTCCTCTGGCTGCCATAGCAAGTGCCCCACGTGGGGTGAGTTCTGACAGCAGACATTGATTCCTCCTCTCATTGGTTCTCTAGTCCAGATCTAGAGACCAGAAGTTCAAAATAAAATGGTGGCAGGCTTGGTTCCTTCTCGGGGGCTCTGAGGGAGAACCTGTTCTGGTTTTCTCTCCCAGCTTCTGATGGTTGCTCTAGTCTTTGGTGTGTTTTGGCGGGTCTCTGTGTCCATCATCACATGGCCTCATGTGCTCTGTATCCCTGCTCCCAAATTGCTCTCATTTCATGAGGACACCGGTCGCTGGATTGAGGACCCACCTTAATCCAGTATGACCTCATTTTAGCTTAGTTAAGACCATATATCCTAAGAAATAGCTTAGTTAAGACCTTATTTGCAAAGAAATTCACACGTGCGGGTTCCGGGTGAACATAAATTTTGGGAGGAATCCATTCAATCCAGTACACTCAGTTTTCTAGTTTTAAGACATGTATGTATACATCTTCCAAAAACAACACAGGAGAGTGGTAAGAGGCGGCCGCAGGTGGCTGGGTCTGAGGCCCAGATTGCAGGGGTCTGTATTCATACCTTGGTGCCATTCATTGGCATTAGAAACCAATGAGGAGAAGCAGGTGCCTGCAATAATTCTGTTTGAATTCGAAGCTCTCCGATAGCACTTGCCTTCTTCTGCTCTTGTCCACCTGGTTAACTCTTATTCATAGAGATTCACTGTAAATGATGTCTTTTTCGGGAGGCCTCCCAGATGCCCCTAGCCTCCCCACCACGGATTAGAGCATTGCTCTGGCATAACACAAGATAGCTCTTCCTTCCTTCCTTCCTTCCTTCCTTCCTTCCTTCCTTCCTTCCTTCCTTCCTTCCTCCCTCCCTCCCTCCCTCCCTCTCTCTCCCTCCTTTCCTCTCTCTCTCCATTTCTTTCTTTCTTTCTTTCTTTCTTTCTTTCTTTCTTTCTTTCTTTCTTTCTAGATTTTTATTTATTTATTTGGCAGAGAGAGAGAGAGAGAGTGCACAAGCAGGGACAGGTGCAGAGGGTGAAGGAGAAGCAGACTCCCTGCTGAGCAGAGAACCTGATGGGGGGCTCGATTCCTGGACCTTGGGATCACAACTCAAGCCAAAGGCAGACGCTTAACCAACTGAGCCACCCAGGCACCCCAAGATAGCTATTTCTGACTTTTTAAAAAAATGTGTCTCTCCTACCAGACTGTTCTAAACTGCTGGAACAGATGGACTTTTTGTTGGACTTCTGAATTCCCAGCATCAAGCACAGTATTTGACATTTACTAGACACTCATTATGTGTATTTCCATTACTTTTTTTTTTTCCCCTGCTTCTCTGCAGGGGAGAAATTTTGTAGGACATAATTCTACCCTATAACCGGGAGGTTATTTCAAAGAAATCTTTTCTATGGCCTCACTTAAATTCATTAAATTTCTCCTAATCATCCCAGAATTTAGGGAAGAATTTATCTGCCAATGGCTGGGGTGAGCCATGGAAATTGAAAGATGACATCGCAGCTAAAATTATGTCTTTTGTGAATGTGTTCGTAAGTGCTCATGTGCCCTGGGAATATGCTTTCCATTTTGGTCTGTGTTCCTTTAAGGAATGTTCTTGTTGGGCAAATATAAATCATATTAGCTTTATTGTAAGTAGTCTTCCTAAAATATGCTTTCATGTTTAGCCCCTTGACAAATATATGTAGTAACTCTATTACCCTTTTGTTCCCCATGATCTCAAAGGCCAGTTTGGAGTGACCGTGTTGTAAATTGCACACATCACTGATCTACCTTCGTTCAGGGCTAAGCCTTCCGGGGTCCCCGTGTAGTTAAGTTCCCAGTCACCTTCCTGCCTAGAGGATTACCTTGCTTGCACTAATGAGCAAAAGAATTAATTCACATGTTGATGGACTTTTAATTTCATGCAAATGTCAGAGGAATGATTTTGCCTTCTTGGAAAAAGTTCCTGCCTTGGTAGATTAACTGTCCACTCTATGATTCTCAGCTTAGATCAGGGTCCAGCGGGTATTTAATTTCATTATCACACCAATGCCATCACAAAGGACCACTTCCAACTTCCTCTCTAATTACTGAGAGATTATTTACTTAAATCATTACAGCTGGGATGGGACATGGAATGGAGATATTGGTTTTTGTTTTGTTTTAATTTTTTCCCCCTTAAAAGAAAGGAAACTAAAAAAAAAAATTAAAATTTATTTTCCATCTATCCCTTCTTTCTCGATCCAGGAACATTTGAGTTTATCATTAATGCCGGGTCATTTCTAACTCAGCCAATGCAATTGTTGAATTTGTGGTTTTCAACAGATTTGCAGTTGGGCTTTTCATCTTTGACTAATGATTGCTTCTAGGCCTTTGTGGCATATCCATTTTCCTAACATTTTAAATAAATAGGGAAATGTCATGGAAACCAGTGCTCGTTTCTTTTTCTCTCTATGTGTGTGTCTGTTTTGGTTGTTTTTCTTCAATGCTGATTTCAGCTGCTGTTTAGGAGCATGAAATATATGTTACTCTTTGATGCTTTCGTGTACGTCTAGCCTGGGCCATTATAATGAGCAGATTGACACAGAGGTCGACGAAACTTCCAAGGGGGATTTAGAAGGATTACGGAAAAGGAACAGTCATTTCATCTATTCATTCACTCGTTTGTACCTTTCTCCAGTGATTTTTATTGAAGTCCTACTCTGTGCCAGGCGCTAAGCCATATACGAGGCACACCTTGGTCACTGCCATTGAAAAGCGGGTTTGGAGGTTTGGCTGAGGGGGACAGGGATTAAATGAGTAAAGATGCAAATGAGCATGTAATTATAAGATGCATGCAAATGCGGGGCGCCTGGGTGGCTCAGTCACTTAAATGTCTGCCTTCGGCTCAGGTCATGATTTCAGGGCCCTGGGATCAGTCCCCGAGGTGGGCTCCCTGCTCAGCGGGAGTCTGCTTCTCCCTCTCCCTCCGCCTGCTGCTCATACTCTCTCTCATGTGCACGCTCTCTCTCAAATGAATAAATCAAATCTTTTTTTTTTTAAAGAGACATGCAAATGCTGTATACCAGTGGCGACATTGGTTAATCTCCCCACTGATCTCATCCGAAAAGTCTGTAAGTATTGGGAAGCTGTCAGGCTCATGGGAATAAATACAAGTTTTCCAAAATTCTAATTTCCCTTCAAAAGCTTGAGGTTTCTCGTTCAGGAGCTGGTACTGTCCGTTGTTTTCCTTGAAGTGACAGGCTCACTTCATTTATTTTTGGAAAGATGCCTGCCACACATAGCTGTGCTGTCCTTGACACCAACAATCATTCAAGGACTCCTCTTAGGGAAGACCACTGTACCTGGTCATGCAGCGGAGATGCTGCCTGCAGGCTTCCCATCAGCTCACTTTCCTCTGCTTCATGGGGTGCTCTTCAGTGAAATGGGCATTTTCGAAATGTTGTATATTTATTTATGTATTTTCACTGTGAATGTATGATGGTGAAAGATACAAGGACAGGGGCGCCTGGGTGGCTCAGTCAGTGAAGCATCTGCCTTCAGCTCAGGTCATGATCCCAGGGTCTGGGGATAGAGTCCTGCATCGGGCTCCCTGCTCAGCGGGGAGCCTCCTTCTTCCTCTCCCTCTGCCGCTCCCCTGCTTGTGCTCTCTCTCTGTGTCAAATGAATAAATAAAATCTTAAAAAAAAATAGAAGGACGGTGATAGTTGTTGTCACTGCATTGACTCTGGGTAAGGCACCAGTTTTGTCCACCAAGGCACACAGTGAAAAGGCAAATAATGTCTTCGGATGATTCTGAAATGAATTTTGACCTTGTGGAGCCCCAGGGGGAGCACAGAGCCCACTTTGAGGACTGCTGCTTTTGTCTTTCCTTCCACAAGCATTATTGGCAGCTTCCTGTGGACCAGTTCCTGGGAGAGAGGCTCCACCCACAAACTCAAGACACTACCGATCTTTCTTATCTAATAGTAACCCCAAGGAATTGAGCAGAGCTTTAAGGAGAGACTTCTTGCAAAGGCGAAGCAGGATTCAGGGTCGACCAGCAAGAGATGACAAAGGATCTGGGGCATGAAGGGGAAAGGCAGGCTCCTAGAACAGGAGAGGACAACCCCCAAGGAGCTGCGGCCCTTAGGAGAGGATGCAGCCTGCTGACCCTTTGGGACCCCTCCGGAAGCCTTCCTCTCCCCTCCCGAAACCCCTGCGGGTGCCTCTATGTCAGACCCATCTGGAAGCCCTAGGTCAAGGGAGTCTGGGCTACACTTCTAAGCCAGCTTCTCATTGCCCAGAGCCAAGCGAAGGAGGAGAGGAATGGATTTAGACTGGTAGGTGGAGACTACAGGTGTGGCACAGAATTCGAATCGTTTCATTTAATCCTGATAACCCAGTGGAATAAGTGCCTGAGCCATCCCCGTCTTGCAGGCAGACACAGGGAAGCCGGAGAGGTGAAGTTCTATTGGCAGGGTCTGGATTTGAACAGACCCCGACCCGGGCTCGCACCCGGACCTCTACGCCTCTCCACCGTGTACCGTCTGGCACACAGGCGGGCAAGAAGACGGCCATGTGGGCTTCCTTCAGGGAGCTGCTTGCCTGGAACAGTAGAATAAGGAAGGCTGTGTGCTGGAAAGTCTTTGTTCTTTATTTACAAGAACCCACACTGCTTTCTTGTCTCTCCCCCAGTTTTTCTTCTTCTGCCCAAAGACTCCCCAGACGGGCCAGGACAGTGTAGGATTCAGCCCAAAACTCACAAACGGGTCCTGCAAGCCCCTGGGGAGTCATCGTCCCACAGTGGGGTCCCGCAGGAGCCTCTCACCATCCACTCCCTCCCTGGCTGCCCCAGAGGCTCTCTGCCCGGGACAAGGAGTGCCTTTTGACAAGTCAGATGAAAACAACAACGATAAACAAAACAGATTGAAACTGTGTGGGTCCTGTGGGAAAGGGAAAAAAAAATGCAGGGAACTTGGACACTTTAGAATTCATTCGTTTGCACCATCATTAAAAATGTTTTTTTTTTCCTTTTAAACTATGTTTAATACAGGATGCAGACTTCCTAGAGGGTTTCATAGAAACTTAAAAACTTAAATTTCTAAACCGCATTCCTCTTTTAAAGCTTTACCAAAGCCATAGGAGGGAGTTGGGGGTTTAGGGTTTTTACGATGTTTATACACACCAAAATCATTTAATCTTGTACAGACATTACCGAATATGATTCCTCTCTCCCAAAGTGAGATGCCACGTCTCTGATGATTGGCTTGCTGTCTTGGGTTTATATGGATCTGTTTTATACTTTGCGATGGTTCACATCCCATAATTACCACACCCAGACTTCATTCAGGGCAATGTCAACAGTGTACCTTCAAGTTAAAAATCATTCCCATCTCCACCTACTTTCTTTTGGGGAGACAATACCTGCTGGCTATGGTGACATTATCCAGAGCCGCAGACAAACACCAAGGCAGAGTGACTTGTCACCGGCTCCCCCTTCCAGGTGGGCGGTGCTGGTGAAGGCCTGAGGGCAGCTGTGACCCCTTTTGGGCAGATTTTGGACAGGTCATTGTCAGGGTGGAGCGGAGATGCTGGGGGCAGGTGTGGTGTGGGGGGGAGCGATGGGGGCGCTAATGGAGGGGTGGAGGGGTGAGGAGGCTGTCGTAGCCTGGGTGGGGAGCTCTGAGGACTCGACCTACAGACAGGGCGATGATGGAGGGGGTGCCTCTGGGACTCTCAGGACAGGCTCCGTTGCCTGGAAAGGGAATCCTATAGTATGTGGTTCTTAGCGACTGGCTCCTTCCACGTAGCAGAATGTTTTCAAGGTTTGTCCACGTTGGAGCCCGGGTCAGTCCTTTATTCCTTTTAATGGCCAAATAATATTCCACTGTATGCATCTGCCACATTGTATCTCTCCATCCATCAGTTGATGGATATTCGGATTGTTTCCACTTTATGGCTATGACGACTGATGCTGCCCTGAACATCGGTGCACATGGTCTGTGTGGGCTCACAGTTGCGTTTCTCTTGGGCATGTACCTCGGAGCACAACCACCAGGTCACACGGGCGCTCTATGTTTAACATTTCGAGGAACGGCTAGGCTGTTTTTTGCCCCCCTCTCCCTAGTAACATTTTGTTGCTTTTATTTTATTATTTTTTTTAAACATCATACTTATTTATTTGCAGAGAGAGCCAGAGAGCTCAAGCAGGGAGAGCAGTAGAGAGAGAAGAAGAAGCAGGCTCCCCGCTGAGCAGGGAGCCCTATGTGGGGTCCAATCCCAGGACCCTGGGATCATGACTTGAGCTGAAGGCAGAAGACGCTTAACCATCCGAGCCACCCAGGCGCCCCACGTTTTGTTGGTTTTAAAGTTTCGTTTGATTAATAATAATTGAGCAACTTCAGCTTTCTTATCGTTATCCCTTGCCTTTTAAAAAGGATGATTTTTTATCAGAAATGCATGCAGCCATAAATAATACTGTATTTAGTGATTGATGTGTTGGGACGACACAGGGAGCTGGAATTCATTCGTGTTCACCGCGGTGTAATGTTCCGTGGTGTGACCCGACCACAGTCTACGTATCCATCCTCCTTTATGCACTCATACCTCCGCGGCTCTTTGGCCCTGTGCTAGTGTTTTGTTACTACAAGGGTTTGGCGGCTGTGAGCATTCTTGCACAGCGCCTGATACACGTTTCTCTGGCTCTCAAAGTGACCAGCCACATTGGCCCCGGGCTGGGACTGCATTAGAAACTCTGGGGGTGGGGCCCAGCCATCTGTGGTTTGACAAACCCTCCAGGTGATTCTGAGGCCTGATAACATTTAAGGGCTACTGCTTAGGGTATAATTGGGGAGTGGGATTTCCGGATTGCAGGCAACCGATTGTTTTTCAAAGTGGTGGTTCCACGATACCCGCCATGAACTGTGTGTGTGGGTTCCCACAGGTACACACCCTCTTGGCACTTAGGGTTGTTCATTTTGCCGGTTGACGGGGTCTGTCTGACTGCAAGTCCCTGCCCAGAGGCGGGGGCATGGCGGGCTCCCCTCTGGCCCTACCTCCCAGCCTCCCTCGGCCTGGCTGCTCCCTGTCTCGGAAGCACAGCCGTGTCACGCCCAATGGCAGCTCAGCTGTCCCTGTGGATAAAGCCTGTCTGCTATGTGGGTTTGCTTGGACAGGAATACCTGCACCATCTGCTTCGCCTGGAGCACCGCGCCGAGGAGCAGTTCCTGGAGCACTGGCTGAACCCTCACTGCAAGCCCCACTGTGACAGGAACGTGGTCCATCCCGTGTGAGGGGCTCCGGACCAGCCTTCGGTATGTTCCTCTCCCACCCAGGCCTTCTGGTTAGGGAGCTGGCGGAGGACAGCCCATGCATGGGCTCGGAGGCTTTCAAGGCCATGGCTTAGGGGAGCCAGCTAACCGGTGGGCTGAGGGCTAGGGGGTGGCAAGAGCCATGCAGGGGGGAGAGGCGGCAGCCAGGTCGAGGGGGTGCTGGGGACACATAGGGAGCCTGACCCCTACTGACGCACCAAGAGGTCCCAAAGAAGGGAGGGATGTGACCCTATTTGCTGTCCAGAAAATGTCTGCTCTGGAATACAAAGCTGGAGTAGTGTGGCTTGTGGGGATTCGGGGTTTTTACGGGTGGGGTCGGTAACTGTGGCCTTGACCAGTGACATCCATCGTAACCATCACCACTGTCACCAGGATCCGCAACTTCGTGCCTGCCTTCCCCTAGTCTTCCGACCCCGGCATCTGCACGGCCCCTCTAGCTCTGGCTTTGCTCTTTCAGGCCAGTGGAGCGGGGCTGTCGCGCTCCCAGCGCTCCCCGCACCCTGCCCGCCCCATGCCAGGCGGCTGGCTTCTTCCCTCACTGGCTCCTCCTTTCCAGATGCTATTAAATAAAGTAGCAAATCCCTTCAGAGGGTAAGCCTAGCGGATGTCGGTCCACCTCCGTCATTTTAAGGGACTAAGCAGGACAGGCTATAATTGGGTCGTTTATCATCTGTCATTAGGAGAAACCTTACATCTTCTGCTGTTGATTTCGTGCTGCTGTGAGTCAACAGAGGGACACTCTCTCCAGGGTGGACTCTAGAATTTCCAGAGTGCTCGCTCTCACACAAATTCGCCTATTTGACCCTCTTCCCACCCGGTGCCGGTGCCGGTTGAGGGCACGTTTAACCCCCCCCCCCCCGCCCCCTGCCCTGGTGGAGGAGCTAACTGGGCATGGTTAAGCCACTAAGTCCCGCCAGGCAGTGGTCAGGACGTCCGTCAGTCTTCTGCCCACACCAAAGCCCGCACCCTTCCTGCGGCCGGCAGGTGCTGCCGGGTCCTGTGTGTGTGTGTGGGGGGGTGGCGTCCCTCTGAGGGGCGTTAGCAAACCGAGAGGAGCATCTGCTGGCGGTGGGACAGTAATCCTGCTTTTGAAGGCCGGGGGTTGTACTGACATCCTCCATAAAGGGAGACACTTGGTGCCCATGTGTGGGCCTGGTGAGAGGGGTGGTTTCTGAGTTGAGGGAGCCCCATGCAGGTGGCACCCTCCAGGGGCTGCTGGGGGAGGCCTCTGCCTCTGGGTGGATGGGCCCTGCTGGTGAGCCTGGGGTGGGGACCGCTGGCTCCTGCAAAACCCAGATCCCACCGAGGCCTCCCAGCAGCAGCTCGCACTCACAGGGAAAGGGGGACGGAAAGGGGAACGTAGCTGGCGGAGGGGTGCACACCAACTTGGAATGTGGATTCAGAGAGCAATCAGATGGTGAAAACCGATCACAGAAAAAAATGCCCAACTTCTCTCTGTTTTCTCATCAGCAGAAGGAGGCTAGTAAGGGCTCCTCCCTCACATGGTCGGTTGGGAGCATTAAAAAAGTCAGTGGCTGGAGCACAGGGCTGCCTCGTGCATCTGGGGAAGTGCTGGGAGCTGACTGCTTGGCGACTCTCTCCCCTCCCACTCCTCCTCCTTCCCCTCCTCCCCTCCCCTTTTTATCAACAGGATCATCCCACAATCATTCTTTTCTTGTTCTTTTCCAGCAAGCCCTTGGAGAAGTGATGACCTGGCTACTGTCAAAACGGGATGAGGCTCCCTCTTGCATTTGTTTTTCAGCTGTGCAAATGGATGCATTCAGGCCTCCTGAGCTGCGGGCCTGGGCGAAGGCTGCCTTGGGGATCGACGGCAAATATATACATATATACTGCTTTGTTTTACTAACCTGCGTCCCTTGTGAACACCACTAGCTTAAAGTATAACCCTCTTCCCCGCATGGCCTTCCTCCAGGTTTGATGGGGCGCAGGAGGGGAAGCTCAGCTGGGGAGGGTGTGTGGGCACCTCGGGCTCAGCCTACAGGCAGGCTGGAGCCCCAGGACTCTGGGAAGTCTTGCAAGGCCTGCACTGGGGGCTGCGGGGCTGTCTGGTTGTCTATTTCCCCCTCTCCTTGTCTGCTCTAATAAACGTTGTGTTAAATCTGCTTTCTGTGGTGTCTCCTTTCTTTTCCCTCCAAGAAGAAAAGCTGAGATTTCCCTTCCCATTTATCTTTGTGACTCAATCCAGCATCAGAAAGCGTAGGGTTCTTTGACTAAAGAGATGAGTGACAAACACCCAGCAAGTTTTCACAAGGGCCATCTTTTTCAGCAAAGAGATGACTTGCCCAAGGCCTGCTCTGGAAATAGAGCCCTCACTGAATACCAGGTGCACACCCTGGTCTTTTGCCAAGGGTACATTTTTTTTTTTTTTTGGTGGAAAGTGAGTTGTCGCTTCTCTATCCCTCACGTGCCCATGACTCCCTGGATCAGAGATTGCGCTGTCGAGGACCAACAGGAGTAGAAATTGGGAGGGCAAGGGAAAGTGGCTGAATGGTCCTAGGGAGAATCGGGCATCCTCAAAAAGAGATTAGGAGCGATGCCCTTGTGCCTGGGCTACAGGGGGCGGGGTGCTGTTCCCTGTCCCAAGGGATCCTGGGCGGGCTTGTCTAGCGAGCCGTCACAGAGTGTCTCAGGGCCAAACCCTGCACTAGGATTTTTACACACTATGGTTTTCACTGAATCATCACACCTACTTTACGGGGTAGATGTGGTTATCATTCCCACTTTATAAGTGAAAAACTGAAGTTCACAGAATTTTGATAGTGTATTTGTTTTCGGTTTTGGCTGTAACAAATTACCAGAAACATCATGGCTTAAAACAACGTGAATTTATTGCCTTAAATTCGGAGGTCAGAATCTCACTCTGCAGGGCTACGTTGCTTTCTGGAGGATCTAAGGGTGAATCTGGTTCCTCACCTTCTCCAGCTTCTCCAGGCTGCCTGCATGTCTCATCCCCCTCCTCCACCATCAAAGCCAGCAGTGGCAAGTTTCATCTTTCTCACACTATCTCATTCTGTCTCTCCTGTGTCTCTTCCTTAAGGACCCTCAGGATGACATTGGGCCCTTTCAGAGAAACCAGGACAACCTCACTATTTTCAGGTCAGTTGATTAGCACCTTTAATTACATCTGGACCTTCCCTCCCCATTGTCATGTAAGGTAATGTATTTATAGGGTCCAGGGATTAGGATGGGTATATCTTGCAGGGGTGGGGGTGGGTGGGCATTATTCTGCCTCCCACAGGCAATGTGTTCACGTTCACACAGCTGACAGGTGGGGCAGCTGGGATTTGAAGCTAGGAAGGCCCTCACTGCCCTGGGCCTCCCAAACACTCTGTACCTTTGCCCTAAACCTGAAATCCTTCTGCCTTGGATTAAGTGGTTTTCTCAACTGAGCTCCCTCAGGGCTCAGGATGTGTCTTTACTGGGACACCATTGCACCCCTCACCTGGTAAGGGGACATCCATTGAGTGCCAGAACCATTTCAGGGACTCTGACATTGGCTTGCCCAGGGCATGCGGAACGGCAGCAGACAGAACGCTCCTGCTCCGTGCCCCATGCCACCTGCCGCTCACGGTGCTAAGAAGTAGGGCCTGAGTATGTGTGTGTGTGGTACAGAATGCAAGGGGCTGAGACTGATAGGTCAGAAACGAGAGAAGGACTGGAGCAGAATTAAAAATACAGTGGACCCACAGGGCCCAAGGTCTTATGTCTGAGCAGAGGCGGGATCTCCTTGAGCTTCTAGAAAACCTGGACATGGTTCATGTCTCAGGGGCAAACGCTCTGCTTATGAACAGAGGGGATTCTTCATCTGTCATGTAGAGCCTGGCTTTCAACCTCCTCCCCTTGACACAGGGATGTGCTTATGCAGAACACCCACCCCCCCTGCTGAGCCCACAGACACAGGGGCTGTGGTTTGCTGTGAGCTTGCAGCAAACTAGGGGGAGCTTGCTCACCTTCCCCCAGCTCACAACAGGGTTTCATTTCAGATGGCCGGTGAGGGAGAGCAACAGCATGGCAGGACCATGTTGACAACAGCGGACATCAGTGGTTCAGAGTATGGGCTTAGAGACAGACTGCCTACATTCCACTCCTGGCTCCACCACGGACTAACTGTGTGCCCTCAGGCAAGTGAATTGACCTCTCTGGGCCTCAGCTCCCTTAGCTGTAAAGTGGGAATAATAATAGTACTTCTTTCAAAATGTTACTGTGATAATTCTTTTATTGAGTGAACACTTCATAAAAGTGGCTATTACTGCTTAAAAAGATTAAAAGATTATTGTCATTACTTCATTAACCAAGATAAAGTCTCTCTCCCTCTCTCTCTTTCTCTCTCTCTCCCTTTATTTATTTATTTGTAGCTTTTTGTTTAGGGAAAAGGTGAAGAGTGTTTGGGAGGCCCAGAGTAGATAGAGAAGGGCTGCCTCTCCACTTAGAGTTGCTCTGTTTACATTATTCAATCTTCTCATCTGTACGCATGGTCTATCTCTCCATTTAGGCTATTTTTAAACGTCCATTGTTAAAATTTTATAATTTTCTTTGCAAAGACTGTGCATATCTTTTGTCAGCATTGTCTCTAGATACCGTGCAGGACTTTTAAAATTACAACCAGAATTTTCTTACAATTACATTTTCTAGTTGGTTATTCTGGTGTGTATAGGGATAAAATTGATTTTTATACATTGATTGTATCTAGCCACGTCTCCAATATCTCTAACCAATTCTTACAGTTTTGAGAGAATTACTATCTATGACCTTCGCTTCTCTTCCAAGTTGAGAGCAAATTGAGAAGTAGATGCAGGAGTCGTTAGAATAGGAATGATCACCTTTATTACCAATAAGGTTCTTTGGAAAATATGAATTAGAGCTATAGCTACAAGAAGCTCTTTAATACTCTATTCCGTAATTAAATGTATCCAGTCACAGACAGGGCTGGAAAACTGCAGGCATTTCCTGTGGGCCCTGCCCTGCCCTTGTAAAAATTCTGGCATGCGGGAGCAGAGAATGAGTACTTCCTAGGGGTGGGCTTGTTCCCCAAGATAGTGGAGAGGAAGGTACCGAGCTATGCAGGTCTAGCTTCTTCTCAAACTCAAGAAGTGACTCTCTTGGGGGTGAATGAGAGAGCAAAGAGAGGCCAGCAGTGCTATTCTAATGCAGTTACCACCATGAAGAGACATGAAGTAAATGTCCCTCACATGTCATAGGTTTCATCACATTCTCTGTGTAAAGAAACATTGTCCATGACAATACTATTTCTTCTTGTACAATCCTTATACCTCTTGTTTTTCCTGTCTTATTGCTATAGCTAGGACTTCTAGAACAGAGTTGAACAGATGTCATTATAATGTGTCTTTTTCCTCATCCCTGTCTTTATTTTTTTAAAGAAATTTTTAGTTGAAAAAAATTTTTTTAAAGATTTTATCCATTTATTTGTCAGAGAGAGACAGCACAAGCAGGGAGAGTGGCAGGCAGAGTAGGCAGAGGGAGAAGCAGGCTCCCTACTGAGCAAAGACCTCCCGAGGTGGGACTCGATCCCAGGACTCTGGGATCGTGACCTGAGCCAAAGGCAGATGCCTAACTGACTGAGCCCCCCAGTGTCCCTCATTCCTGTCTTTAAAGGGAATATACATGATTGCTGTACCCTTTTGGTAGAAAGCTATTATCAGGTTAGGGAAGTTCACTTCTGTTCCTGGTTTGAAAAAAAATTATAATTGGGTATTTAATATTTGAATTCTCCTTTGCTTTAATTGAAATGAAAATATTAATTGTAATAACATTAATGTGATTTTCCTAATGTTAAACCATCCTTAAATTCCTGCACTAGTGTGGCTTGTCAGGGAAGGCTTCTTGGGGGGGGTGCCATCATTGATTGTGAAGGAATTAGCTGGATAAAAAAAGATGGAGTGGGGGTAGGGCAAGGTGAGGGTGCAGGTGGGGATTATTGTTGTTGCAGGCAGAAGCAGTAGCAAGTGCAAAGGTCCTGAGGTGGGGAAGGAGCTAGTTTGTCTGAGGAGCTTCCACAAAGCCAGGATGGCTTCATCTCTGAAGAGAGAGGGAGAGTGTTGGCCCCAAGGAAGTAGCCAGTAAATCTCATACAGCCCAGTTAACCTTCTCCTCAAACCTGTAAACCCAGCTATCTGATAGAAAACAAGTCTCTGCTTCAGAGATTTTTCAATGGATTAAAATGGACTACTTATTTTTTTGTGTGGCTCAGGTTTCAGGTGGTTCAAATCTCTCTCTCTTTTAATTAAACGTGGGCCCTGCCTTTCCTCTACCCAGGTTGTGTCAAGGTTCCTCTTCTCTTGCAGTTTAATGGTAGCTGAGAGCAGTTGTTCTTAAAGTGTGGTCCCCAAGGGCCAGCAGGAAATTATCAGACATGCACATTCCCAGGCTCCACTTCTGAATCAGAAACTTGGGGGCTGAGGCCTAGCGAGCGATCTGGGTTTAAGTGAGCCCTCCAGGTGATTCTGATGTACTCAGGAGTTTGTGAACCGTTGGATTAGAGCTTCCCGGAGCTTCCTGAAGCTTCCCGATGCTGTGGAAAGAAGCTGAGACTGAGAGCTGGTATGCCTGGAGTCTGGTCCACTTTACTAATTTCTCCAACAAATATGTATGAGTGCCTACTGTGTGCCTCACTCTATTTTAGGTCCTGCAGACCCAGAGATGAACAAGACAGAGAAAGGCTAATTCTTAAAAAAAAAAATTATGGAATTCACATAACACAAAATTCACCGTCTTAACCAATTTAAAGCATACAATTTAGTGGTAGTTAGTACATTCACAATATTGTGCAACCATCACTGCTGTCTAATTCCAGAACATTTTATGACCCCAAAATACCTGGGGTCTGTACTGCGACCCTGTACCCACGAAGGAGTCACTTTTATTTGTCTCTCTCTCCAGCCTCTGGCAACCACCAGTTTGCTTTCTGTCTCTCTGGATTTACCTACTCTGGACTTTGCATGTAAGTTGAATGATACAATATATGGCCTTGGTGTCTGGCTTCTTTCACTTAGCATGTTTTAAGTGTCACCCATGCTGTAGCATGCTTCATTCCTTGACATGGCTGAGTCATATCCATGGGACAGATAGACTACACTTTGTTCACCCATTCATCAGTTGATGGACTTTGGGGTGGCTTCCCTATTTTAACTATTGTCAATAGTGCTGCTATGGACATTTATGTGCAAGATTTTTTTAAAAAGATTTGTTTAGGGGCGCCTGGGTGGCACAGCGGTTAGGCGCCCGCCTTTGGCTCAGGGCGTGATCCCGGAGTTATGGGATCGAGCCCCACGTCAGGCTCTTCTGCTATGAGCCTGCTTCTTCCTCTCCCACTCCCCCTGCTTGTGTCCCCTCTCTCGCTGGCTGTCTCTATCTCTGTCAACTAAATAAATAAAATCTTTAAAAAAAAAAATAAAAAGATTTGTTTATTTATTTTAGAGAGAGAGGGAGAGCAAGCAGGGGGAGGGATGAGGGAGAGGGAAACAAGCAGACTCCTCGCTGAGCAGGGAGTCTGACATGGGGCTTGATCCCAGGACCTTGAGATCATGAGTCAGATGTTTTAACTGACTGAACCACCCAGGTGTCCCCGTGTGCAAATTTCGGTTTGTTTTCCCTTCTTTAGGGTATATTCCTATGTGTAGAGTTGTAACGTCATACAGTAATACCATCTTGAACTTTTGAGAAACCACCTGACTTTTGTGCCGGGGCTGAGCCGTTTTACATTCTCACCGGCAGTGCACGAAGGTTCCAATGTCTCCACGTCCTTGCCAACACTTGCTTTCCTTTTTTTTTTCTTTTGACGCTAGCCACCCTTCTGGTGTGAAGCAATATCGTATTGTGGGTTTGATCTGCATTTCCCTAATGACTAATAACGTTGAGCCTCTGTTCACGTGCCTATTGTCCATTTGTATGTCTCCTTTGGAGAAATGTCCAAGTCTTTTGCCCATTTAAAAACTTGGTTGCTGAAGGGCTGATGTTTTTGATGTGCTGGGAGCAGAGCTTACGAAGGGTAGATAGAATCTGGGACACGTTTGCACCTCTCCTGTTTCAGTTTCCTCTTCTGTAAAACGGGGATTACGACAGAACCGGGGGTAAAGGATGGCCACGAAGACTACAGAGCCTGCTGTGTACGCCTCTGGGAACTTTGCACGGCACGTGGTAGCTCTGTGCCGTGTAACCGATAGCCCTTACTATATACCTGAGATGGGACTAACAATAGTAACGGAGCGAGAAGTGACCAGAGATTAATGACTGCTGGGAAGAAAATAAAACAGTGATGCAACGGAGAGTGACTGGAAGGCTATTTTAGGTTGGATGGACAAGGAAGGCTTTTTGGAGGAGGTGACACTTGAGCTGACACCGGAATGACAGGAAGGAGCCAACTGCATGAGGATTCGCGTACCGGAAGAGCTGAGGGAACAGCCAGGGCAGAGGTCTTAAGACAGGAACACGTCGGCCAGTTCAAGGAGCCGCTTGTGGGAAGGACAGGGCTGCTAGGGTGGGGGCCGGGCGCCTGGGCATGGGGTCCTGTGGGGCAGCGCCAGCACGAGAGGACGAGAGCTTCGGAGTCAGGAAACCTGGGTGTCTAGTCTACGTGTTCGTTAGGAAACGGACAAGTGACTTAGCCCATTTGGAAAAGGCCTCGTGTTCTCGTGGTAAAAATGGGGCTGGTTATTCCTGCCTCATGGGTCTTCTGAGAAGCTCAAATGACATAAAACACAGAGGGACACACACATTTGAGATGGTATTAATCACAAGACGATGACACCGCGAAGCCCCGAGCCCTGGCCAGCAGAGTGTGGGTGCGTCTGAAAATACTTTATCATGGGGGTGGTCGTCATTCACGCAGCCCTCCTCACCTCCCTCCTGCCTGCCCACCTTCCTCGAACCTTCCTTCAAGGTCCAGTCCAGTTGGGCTTTTGCTGAGCACCCCCTCTCCTTGCCCCCATGCCAGGCACGAGGCCATGGAGGTGAGCGACCAGGGCTGTGACTTCAAGGAGCCTCAACCCCCTTCTCCACGAGGCTTCCTCCTTCAGAGGCAGTTAGAATGAGTGCCCGTGCTCCTGTCCGACAGCATTGCTTCGTCCTTAGGGGATGAAGGAAGTATGGGGAAGGGTTGGGGTTTGGAATCCTGGTCTCCTTCTTACCAGACAGCATCCTGGCAGCAGGGAGCCCAGTGTCGGTGCTGAGAGCAGTCGGAGGCCAGACTGCCTGCGCCTCATGCTGAAGCCCGCACTTGCTGGTTCCTTCACCTCTCTGTGCCTCAGTTTCCTCATCTGTGAAAAGGAGGTCGTAGTGGTACTTACCTCACAGGGCTGTGATGAGGATTCCATATGGATAATTTGAAAGCAGGTAGAGCTGGAAGAATGCCCGGCAGGAAAGGGCTGTATAAATACCTGCTTGTTAAAGCAAATAGCATCACATTAGCTTTGTGGCCTGGGCAAGCCATCGGACGACCTGAGCCTCGTGTTCCAAATCTGCACATGGGAGCTCGTGTGAGGCTCCGGTGGGATGAGGTGTGCATAGCGCCCAGCACCAGGGAGTCTCCACCAACGCCTCCCTTCCTCCCTCTCAGCCCAGTGTCCTGCTGGGACCCTGTCTGGCTTTCCCTCGATTCCTCAAAGCCAGAGACACAGGCCTTATCTGTAGCCCAGGGCCAGTACCCTGAAGGTTCTCCGGAAATCTCTGCTCTATGGAATTGGAAAAGAAGAAATTGGACATGCGGGGGGGGGGGTGTATGTCTGCGTGTGGGTTTGTAGGTCCATGTGTCTCTGTATGTGTGTCTGTGTGCATGTATGTGTGTACGTGTATATGTTTGTGTGTGTATGCGTGTATGTCTCTGTCTCCGTGCATGTCTGTGTCTGTGTGCATGTCTGTGTGCATGTGTGTGTATATGTCTGTGTCTGAGTGTCTGGGTGTCTGTGTCTGTCTGTGTGTATGTCTGCACGTGTATGTCTGTGTATGTGTGTGTGTTGGGGCACCGGCCAACCCCAACCCCGCACGGAGCTGCCTGGAGGACTGAGCCATTGACCCAGCGGGCGAGCTGGGGGCGGGGCGCCGGGGCTGCGAGGGCCGGGCCGGCCACTAGGGGTCAGTGTGTCTCCGCCGCAGGCGACGCGGGCTTCGTACCTGATTGGGGCGGGTGCCCAGTGACAGTTCCTGACAGTTTTGCAACATCCCCTGCCTAAGGCTAAAAAAAAAAAAAATTAATTAATGTATCTTTCTCCGTAGCAGAGAAGGGAGCCCAGACAACCGAAATAACAAGCCGACTCTCTTTGCAGGAAAAGGCAGAAGGTGGTTAACCCGCCCTGTCCTTTGCATTCCTGGGCTGAAGGACTCAGAAACCAGTTGCGGTTTCTGCTCTGGCTATCTTGGTGCCGCCGAGGGTGCCACGGGGGAAAATCTGCTGAATTCTTCCTTTTCTATTTTCTGCCTGGGCGAGGAGGAGGGCGTTAATGCCGGCTGGCAGTTACATGAAACTGAGATGGATGGTAATGGGGTGTGTTAACAAACAAGGGCAGGAAATAAAGTGTCATATTTTCTGGAGGGCGAACCGCTCCCCGAGACAGAGCGGCAGGATTCTACAGAGGAGACACTTTGAAGGGGAAAAAAAAAAACAAAAAAAAAACCCCCAACGCCCTGCATAATCTCCCCCTCCCCCCTGTCTCTCCCCTTCCCTTTCTGGTGCCTCTGGGGAGACATAAATTCAGGCTCATCCTGGGGCTGGCTAACAGGCAAATAATTGGGCACCAAAAAGAAAAAAAAAAAAAACCCTCACGTAGATTCCTGCTTAGATGTTAAGTTATTCCTTTGTCTCAGGCTGAAGATGGAGAAACAGAAGACTTCGGGACTTGGAGGCTCGGAGACTGTAACATCAGAGCTACCTGCCTGGAACCCAGTGCCTGCCTGGGAGTGGTAGCCCTCCATCCCCAAGCCCCCTGACTTGCAGATGGGGGACCCTGAAGGGCCCCTGACTGGGGCTTTTGCACATGCAGGAAACAGCCTCACCCCGTTTCCTGCGTCCTTGCCACCTTCCTCCATGGCACCTTCTCTTACTTCTTCTGCACGGGCCCAGGCCTCCCACCCTCCCTGCCTCCTCCCTGCTGTCCCCGCATCGCACAGCCTCTCTGAACAAAGCCTGGCTGCTATCTCATCCTTGGTGTGCCTAGCACCTGGCGCCTTGCCGGGTACATTGTTCGTAGGTGCCTGATATATGTTTGTGGGGGAATAAGTAGTGGTGTCCCAAAGCCCTCTGCTCGAAATACTAATGGTCTATGTCGATGGAACATATTCTCAGAACAAAATGCTTCGTGTGCTTTTTCTCACCTTATCCTTAAAGCACTGTCCTTGTGAGACAGGAGCGAGGGTGCCGTCATCAGCACTGTCATCATCTCCATTTTATAGATTTGGGAGTGAGCCTCAGAAGGAGAAACTGACCTGGCACAGCCATAGAACTTGGCAACCAGAGCAGGGATGTGGACCTGATGACTGAGGGGGTTGGAGGATCCCCCTGCTGCCTGGGAGGCCCCCGCCTGGGACCCTCGCGTGGCACTGTGCACTTGCTAGTTTGTGCTGTTGTCAAGTGGTGTGCTCCTTGAGGCCCGGGCTGTGCTTCCAGCTTTTCTGTGGCCTTCAAGACAGGAAAGACCAAAGCAGGGCAGGGTCTGAGTCCTCTGGAAGGCCCCCCCCCGCCCCCGGGCTCAGCCTTGCTTTGTACCGAATGCATCTCCAGGGGGCCCCACTACTTCTGGACTCCAGAGCCAGGCTCCCTGGGCTCCAATCCTACTTCTGCTGCTCACTAACTGGGCCGGTCACTTAACCACCCTGAACCTTGGTGTCCTCATTTGCAAAATGGGGATAGGAGTAGCACCCACATCACAGAGCTCTGGCGAGGGTTACGTGAGTTCATATAACAGTGTTTGGTACCAATACTGACTGCTGTTTGAGACACTGCATGCAGAATCTGCATTCTTTGCTGCCACTTCTGAAGAGTACGTTTGTCCCTATAGTGTACATCCAATGTCTCTGGGCCTCCCAACTCCCTCTTTTTCATTTAAAAAGTAGTCATTCTATTAAAAACAAACAATATACTAAACCAACAGCCAACTTGGGCCTTTGAGATGACAGGGGAGAGGCAAACATTTGGCATCCTGCCTTAGCCGTCCTCTTCACGTCACTTCTTAACAACATAGAAAGCAACACGGGATGCCCATATAAGGCCTGGTATTCAATACAGTCAGCATATGGCTGCTCTGGGTGGACAGACGCTTACAATTCATGAAGCCAGCCGCTTCTCCGGACTCTATAAATACTCTCGGAAGAGAAACCCAAGACCAGAGGCTCGGGACACCCCGCGCCGTCGAAACCAGCTCAGGCCCTTCCTGTGTATGATGCAGCATGACTCGGTACTGGCTCCTTCCTGAGAGATGTGTGAACCCACGACGGCCACATTTTTGTCACAGTTCCCAGTGGTGTCACCAGATACCACGTTCTCTAAGAGCAGAATGCATTCCATTGAGTTTTCTTCAAAAGGTGCACCAAGAGGAGTGTGGGTCGGGGTGCTCAGCCTGCTTGGGGGTGATTCTCATTGTTATCGCTCAGTCTCCCAATATTTACGGGGCAGCTGCTCTACCATTGGGCTGTGTACCAGGTGTGGAGATATTGGTGGGTCCCTGTCTCCGTGGAGGGGCTACCTGGGTGGGGGCAGCTGATAGACAAGAAATACTGTGACACTGAGCACGGTGCAGGAGAAGGCCTGGCTGCTGTGGCATTTATGTGGGGGTGCGGGAGATCCCGGTAGGCTTCCCACGGTGGTGCTGTCCAAGCAGAGGGGTGAGGCAGGCGCAGGAGGAAACTAGGCAGAGAGGGAAGACGGCCTGTGTCAAGCTCGTGCAAGCCCCCGAAGGGGAGGAGAAGAGAAGGAAGCCCCGTAAGGCTGAAAGGAGAGCAGGGCAGGGTCAGTGAGTGGAGGCAAACCTACAGAGGAAGGGAGGATGGGTCACCCAGAGCCCTGAGAACCACATTAAGGATTTGAGGATTTGTTACAAGGTCCTAGGTATAGTTAAAGGAAAATAAGGTAATAAGATTTATATATTTTTAAAAAAGTTGCTTGTACTGCAACATGGGTTGGAGAAGATGAGAGAGAAACAAAGATGACCCTGGAAGCCTGGTTAGGAACCTCTGTCACAGGCCTGGGGAGAGCTGGGGGCCATCTGCAGGAGGGTGGGGGGCGGTGGAGAAGATGGGCCGATTCTACAGACATTTAGGTGATGAAATTGATAGGATTGGACATGGGAGGCAAGGGCAAGGGGGAGAGAGGTATCATGGATGACTCCCAGGCTGTGAGTTTGAGAAAAGGAGTGGATGGGAGGGGAAGTAGGTTTGGGGCAGAGCAGACTGTATGTTCAATTTTGGACATGTTGAATTTGAAATCCTGGTGAGATATCCAAGTGGGGGTCTGGGTAGGGGCTGCGGTGTGAGGATAGGCTGAGCTGGTGTTAGAGATTGGGAGCCATTGGCCGTGGTTGGCATTTAAAGGCCCAGAGTGGATGAAGTGGCCCGGCTGGGTAAAGCGCTCAGTCCTGGAATGGAGAAAGTGAATGGACCTCGGGGAATTGGAGAGGTGGTTAAGGTGAGAGTCGATAGTGGGGTTGGGCTCCCCTGCAGTCAGTGTGCCCTTTGTCCGGGTAACCCAGCTTAGGTGATGAGCCAGTGTTTGCATTCTTTGGCTTTGGAAGAAATAGCAGTGACATGGACCCTTGGAAATTCAGCCACAAGATGAGCATTTACGGTCATTTCTCAGTCTGTTTGGGGGAGCTGCCTAAACCTTGTTGGGATCTAAATGTCACCGGTCCTTTGCTGCTGCTTTTCTTTGCTCTGCTGAAATTCTTGCCACTTGCTCTTGCTAAAACAAGGACCTCTCTTGGGCACTCTTTCCGTTTCTTGGTCAATTCTAGTACTCGCTAGGTGGCCGCTGGGGCAAGGGAGGGATTCGTGATAAAGGGAAGGCTTGTGTGTGTGGGGGGTCTACTTCCCAGCTGGTGGGCTGCCTGATTCTGTGTTAACTAGGAGTCCGAGCTGCTTTGGAGGGAAGGGTGCATGCCACTCACAGATCTGAGCATTGAGGTGCATGACCTGACCTTTGCCCTGTTACCTTTACACTCTGATAGTCTTTCCCAGTGGAGGTGATGTCCTCTGCTAGTGGCGTGGGGGATGACTTTAACTGGTAGAGGGACATGACATTAAGTACCATCACATCACAGAGTGAGAAACTTACTTCATTTTTAATCCTGTTTATGGAAAGGAGAAAAATCCCAGGATGTTTTTTAACTTTTACTCATCTTTCCTTTGAACAAAGAATGAGCAGTTTCCTGGGGCCAGAAAGAGACTTTAGCCGGACCCACTCTCTAGTGGGCTTTATTTGCATTGATTGGAATGTTTCCTTTTCTTTCTGGCATGAGCTGCTGGTTTGCTTTCACAGCCGGAGGCTGTCTGCTGCATGGTCCCAGCTCTGCTGTATGGAGTTCTTTGTTGTCTTGGCGAACCTGGCCTATCCTGACTGCTGCAGCAATGATGCAACCTGTCCTTTCGAAATAAATGTATTTGAGTAATTTTCAACAGTTTTACACAGTTATGGCAAAATATATATGGGTGAGCGCATGAGGGGCAAAGTTTGGAGAATGATGAATGAGATCATAGAATTGAAAAAAAAAGTGTGTGTATGTGTGTGTGTGTGTGTATGTGTGTGACCTCATTAGGGTGATCAGCCAAGCCAGTTTTCCTGGGATTGTGTTTCTGGGTACGGGGCTTTTAGCTTTAGGACCGGGAAAGTCCCAGGCGAACCAGGATGAGTTGGTCAGCCTGGTCCTACGTGAGACGAGCAGACCCTCTTCACCCATCTGGGTGACTGGTTAGATTTGCTCAACAGAGTCTCCAAGGGTGCTGGGTCAGACGAGGGAGTCACTGGGTCTTGTCAAGCCTTCCGTACCCAATGTGGTTTCACTCTCTCACCAGATGGATGAAGAAACTGAAGACAGTAAAGTGACTGATTGGTGGCAGGTGGCACAGATAGTAAGGGGTCAAATGGAGAATCGAATCACATCTCCTGACGGTTAGTTCCTGTTAACTTTCTTCCTCTGGGTCCCCAGCTAGAGCTCTTGTTCTAATCTGTCCTTCCCTCCGTCACCTCTGTCGGCTTTCAGATGCCTCTATAATCACGTCAACGCAATGAACCATTAGATGGCATTTATTAAGTGTGAGACACTGTGGTAAGAGCTTTCCATGTAGTGATCATCGATCTTCACCACAATCCTCTGAAGTCAGTACT
>NC_048230.1:15550968-15570338 GCF_002007445.2 Ailuropoda melanoleuca
GCTCAGTCCTGGAATGGAGAAAGTGAATGGACCTCGGGGAATTGGAGAGGTGGTTAAGGTGAGAGTCGATAGTGGGGTTGGGCTCCCCTGCAGTCAGTGTGCCATTTGTCCGGGTAACCCAGCTTAGGTGATGAGCCAGTGTTTGCATTCTTTGGCTTTGGAAGAAATAGCAGTGACATGGACCCTTGGAAATTCAGCCACAAGATGAGCATTTACGGTCATTTCTCAGTCTGTTTGGGGGAGCTGCCTAAACCTTGTTGGGATCTAAATGTCACCGGTCCTTTGCTGCTGCTTTTCTTTGCTCTGCTGAAATTCTTGCCACCTGCTCTTGCTAAAACAAGGACCTCTCTTGGGCACTCTTTCCGTTTCTTGGTCAATTCTAGTACTCGCTAGGTGGCCGCTGGGGCAAGGGAGGGATTCGTGATAAAGGGAAGGCTTGTGTGTGTGGGGGGTCTACTCCCAGCTGGTGGGCTGCCTGATTCTGTGTTAACTAGGAGTCCGAGCTGCTTTGGAGGGAAGGGTGCATGCCACTCACAGATCTGAGCATTGAGGTGCATGACCTGACCTTTGCCCTGTTACCTTTACACTCTGATAGTCTTTCCCAGTGGAGGTGATGTCCTCTGCTAGTGGCGTGGGGGATGACTTTAACTGGTAGAGGGACATGACATTAAGTACCATCACATCACAGAGTGAGAAACTTCATTTTTAATCCTGTTTATGGAAAGGAGAAAAATCCCAGGATGTTTTTTAACTTTTACTCATCTTTCCTTTGAACAAAGAATGAGCAGTTTCCTGGGGCCAGAAAGAGACTTTAGCCGGACCCACTCTCTAGTGGGCTTTATTTGCATTGATTGGAATGTTTCCTTTTCTTTCTGGCATGAGCTGCTGGTTTGCTTTCACAGCCGGAGGCTGTCTGCTGCATGGTCCCAGCTCTGCTGTATGGAGTTCTTTGTTGTCTCGGCGAACCTGGCCTATCCTGACTGCTGCAGCAATGATGCAACCTGTCCTTTCGAAATAAATGTATTTGAGTAATTTTCAACAGTTTTACACAGTTATGGCAAAATATATATGGGTGAGCGCATGAGGGGCAAAGTTTGGAGAATGATGAATGAGATCATAGAATTGAAAAAAAAAGTGTGTGTATGTGTGTGTGTGTGTGTATGTGTGTGACCTCATTAGGGTGATCAGCCAAGCCAGTTTTCCTGGGATTGTGTTTCTGGGGTACGGGGCTTTTAGCTTTAGGACCGGGAAAGTCCCAGGCGAACCAGGATGAGTTGGTCAGCCTGGTCCTACGTGAGACGAGCAGATCCTCTTCACCCATCTGGGTGACTGGTTAGATTTGCTCAACAGAGTCTCCAAGGGTGCTGGGTCAGACGAGGGAGTCATTGGGTCTTGTCAAGCCTTCCGTACCCAATGTGGTTTCACTCTCTCACCAGATGGATGAAGAAACTGAAGACAGTAAAGTGACTGATTGGTGGCAGGTGGCACAGATAGTAAGGGGTCAAATGGAGAATTGAATCACATCTCCTGACGGTTAGTTCCTGTTAACTTTCTTCCTCTGGGTCCCCAGCTAGAGCTCTTGTTCTAATCTGTCCTTCCCTCCGTCACCTCTGTCGGCTTTCAGATGCCTCTATAATCACGTCAACGCAATGAACCATTAGATGGCATTTATTAAGTGTGAGACACTGTGGTAAGAGCTTTCCATGTAGTGATCATCGATCTTCACCACAATCCTCTGAAGTCAGTACTGTTGTGACCCCCTTATTACCCATGAAGAAACGAGGCATCACAGAGGTGAAGTCATCTGCCCAAGGGCATCAGCTAGTAAGTGGCAGAAGCAAGACTTAGAACCAGGCTGTCTGACTCAGGAGTCCATGCACTTAACCAGCAGGCTACCCTCTCCCTGGACTGGTGGGCTTGAACAATCTTGCCTATTTTTTATTTTTAAAGATTTTATTTATTTATTTGAGAGAGAGAGCATGTGCGAGCAGTGGGGGGTGGGTGCAGAGAGAGGGAGAGAACCTCAAGCAGACTCAGGGCTGAGCGGGGCTGCATCTCACCACCCTGAGATCATGACCTGAGCTGAAATCAAGGGTCAGATGCTTAACTGACTGAACCACCCAGGCGCCTCCCACTCCCCAACCTTGTCTATTTTAGATGGTGAGCTTCCAGAGGGCAATGTCCCCGTTTACGTGGTGTGCTGTAGTGGAAACTGTCCGGTGTAGCCATCAGGAGATCTGACTTTGAATCCTGGCTCCAGCATTCATTTAAAATGCCTGGGCCTCACTTTAATTGTGTGTAAAATGGGGGGAAATGACAATATCCTACCTGTTTTTTTCTGCTAGGTTGTCATAAGGATCGCACACAAGTAAGTCTGTGTGGCAGGGCTTTGTCAACAGCAAAGCACAGAACACATATGCTTAGTTTCTAAGATAGGCAGACAGTAGCCCAGTGAGATGCTTGTTAAAGGCACGATAATGGTGGGCAAGCCGACTGTGGAAAGGCAGAGGGTGGGCTCACAAGAAAGGCCCTGGGTGAAAGTCTGTATGTCAGGGACATAAACAGTAGGTGCTCAATAACACTGATGAAGGGACAAAGGAAAAGTGAGAGCTGGAAAGCAAAGTGTGGGGGAGACGATGGTGGACCGAGAACAGACCCGGCCGGGACTCCGAGTCCCGCGGCTCGTATGCGCCCCGCTTCACGGGCGAGGAAACCCCCGCGCACCAGACACCTGCGCGGGCTCAGCCCGCCTTTCCTCCCAGCCCGGCCCTTACCTGGGGGCCCCGGGGTGGGCCGGGACCTCTCGGGGCATCATGTGCGTCCTCTCGCATTCAGAGTGGCAAGGATTAGATGAAATAACACCCCCCGGGAGCTCCGCACAGCGCCCTGGGAATCCCTCAGTCAATAGGAGCGCTTAAGATGAGTGGTGGAAGGACCTGTTTTCAAGGAACCGCGGCCGCCACAGGGAAGATGCTGATGTGCCCCGCTCCATCTCCACTGGGACGCTGGGAAGAGTTGGTAAGGAGGTCGTGGGATCTCCCTCTGACTGCAGAACCCCTGGCATCCTTCCTGGAGGCAGAGGGCTGCCTTTCAAGACCCCTCGCAGCCTGGGTTTGATTTCAGCCCACCCTCCGGTTCTGAGTATCTCTTTCAGTTAATCCTTTGACTCGTGGAGCTTTAGTGAGGGGTTACCAGATACAGGAATGAGCGTTCCCGCAGATGCCTTGCTGCTTCCCTTCAAAACCGAAATGCTCCGGGTGATCACAAAGTGTCTTTCAGACAGCAGAGGCCCAGGGCGCGAGGCCCGGGGAGCGCTGCTTTCCGGTTCTGGGGGCAGTGGCCAGCTGGCTCGCCCTCCCCCTCCCCCTGCACCCCCCAGCGTGTTATCTATGGGGATTGCAGAACAGTATCAGAACAGGCCCCATCTGTTCCTGCAGTTGTGGAAGAATACTCGTGTGATAAATTTACAGGGTCACTGGAAGACCCTCTAATTTTCTGGGAAATGACAAGGCGTCTGTGGCCACCTTGTGTAAAATTTCCTCTTTTATACCCTAGTTACATGCCATGGACTATTTACTCGGAGTCTGAGGGTATATTTACCATTCAGGCAACATCACAAGCCATCAAAGAAATCTACTGAGAGTAGGATGTGTTGGGTGTCTCGCCTTTCTAAAAATGACACTCAGTTCTTTCTTCTTCTTTTTTTTTTTTAATACATCTTCTTAGGAGCTATGTTCACAGTGCAAATAGCTCAGGAAAGACACTGGTAGGGAGTCAAAGTTTAAGTCAGGGCAGACCTCTTGCGTGGAAACAAGACCCAACCCAGGAGCTTTGTCAAGAAAGGAAGCTGGCTGTGTACTGGATTCCTCGGCAGGGCTCCTCCAAAGCCGATTATTGGTATATTGATCTGCTGAGAAAGCACCTCGAGTGTTCCAAGCCTCAGTGTGTCATTCAGAGCAGACTTCGGATAACCACACGGTATAGAGAAGTTGCCTCCAAAGTCAATAGCTGAAGGAATGCTTTGGGGAGAGATTGAAGAACATGTTTTTCCAAATTTAGAACCCACTCACATTTCGTGGGTTCTGAGATTAATATTGAACTTGAACATAAAGTTCTGGCAAAATATAATTTCCTGATTCAAAACAAGGCGCTGTCCAAGGGAGCCTGCAGAGGTGTCTTGGAAGTCCTCAGTCTCTTGCGAAACAGCCTGTTTGAGGATTCAGACGTGAATGAACGGAGACCAGCCTAATTCCCCTCCTCTTGAGCTCCATGTGGCTTTTCGAATTAAGCGGTGGTAGTGGGGGGTGTGGAGTGTAGGAAAGAACTCTGGAAAAAGTGCTTTTGAGGTTTTGCTGACCCGAAGATGTTTGAAAATGAGTTTGAATCCTTCTGCCAGGTCCTCACAGTCCAAGAATCTTGCAGGCTCTGCTTTTGGTCTGATAACAAATCCCCAAGAGGAGTTTTTGGAGAACAGAGGGGACATGAAGCCTCCCCCAAATAAGGATGACCACCCTGGGGCTCTGCCTGCCTGTCTTTATCACAATGCCTTGTCCCTGGGATTGACCCTACGTGGTCCCTACTCCCAGGGAGGGGAAAGAACTGCTGCCTTGCAAGGGTTTTGGTCCCAAGCCTGAGGCTCCCACAATTGAGTAGCCCCATACACATTTTCCAGATTCTCTAATCACGTCACTTCTAAGCTTAAGGTCTCTGCAAAGATAGCTTCAAGCCCACCATCCTTAGCATGGTCCATCTGGTCCTTTCTGGGCTTGCCCCTGTCCATCTGCCTCTCAGGTGTCTCTCTCAATACCCTGAATCCTTGGTTCTCCAGCCCTGCTGACCCACTCCCCCCCCACCCCCACCACCCGCAGCACCAGGAGAGCCAGAGAGCTGGTTTCTCTGCCCTTGTCAGTTGTTCCACTTGAAAGAGTCTCTTCCCATCTCCTTCTTTACCCAAGAGTGCTTCCCAGAACCCAGCCCTTTTCCGGGTCACCTCACATGGGCCTCCTGAGCTTAACTTGTGGTGGTGCTCACTGCTATCTCTATTCTGGTGTGCCAAGTTGGAGCACATTATAGTCACCAGATGCTGGGGACAGCCAACTGCCCTGGGTATGTCAGAGTAGGGAGTGAGGGCTAGATGACACTCCCAGGGCCCTGTGCACTGAGGAGGATCCCATATTCCTAGCTAGGGCTTTTGGAAAGCGGAGGATTATTGGTGGGAGACTAGCAAGCTGATGGAAGGTTGTAGAGGGTGGGGCAGAATTCTTTCCCAGGACTCCTCGGGTGTTGAGTAAAGTCATTAAATCTACAAAATCACCACTGGAATTGTATTTCCTGTGGAAAATGGTAGAGGGGCCTAGGGACTCATCCCAACTGACTCAAGGCCACATTGGGATTAGGATGACACTTACTGACGGGAATGGAGACAGGGTCAGGAGGAAGAAAGAATTTGCGTGAATTGTAGGGAGGGGGTCTGGATTCTCACAGATTATGAAACTGGAGATTTGAGCTATGGGTAACACTTGTTTGTCTTGCCATTGGACTATGAGCTCATTGGGGGCAGAAAGTATGGCTCATTCATTTCAGGATATCCGGTGTCTAGCATCATACCCAGCACATAGCTCATGGGGCTCAGGGGCTCAGTGAAGAGTTTTTGGATGAATGGATAGATGGGTGGATGGATGGAAGGAAGGACGGAAAGAAGACAGGATGGAGGGATGGATGGGTAGACAGATAGAAGGATAGATGTATGGGTGGCAGATGGATGAAAGAAGGGAGGGGTGAGTAGATGGATGGATGGAGGGTGGGTGGATAGTCAAGCACGCAGACAGAGTAGTTGTGACTTTTCCTTTGCCTTGGATGCCTTTCCTCATCCTCCTCATTCCTCAGCAGGCTAGCTTGAAGTCACCCTTTAGAACAGACTTTGAAGCAGAAAGAGTAGTGTAAGGAAAGGTTTGGAGGCCCGAGGGAGCAAGGCCCAGCTGGGAAATTGCAAGAAGGTGTGTGGATGTGTGTCGTTGGGAAGCACATTTAAGGGAGGAGGCAGGAGTGGGTGGTGCAGCTGGAGAATTTTAATCAGGGGTCAGACCACAAAAGGACTCCATCCCTTGTCTAAACCTTTGGACTCTGTCCTGAGAGAAAGGTTTCCTGCAGAGGGCGGCATCCTGCGCATTTGCATCCCGCTTCTTTGTCTATACTGCTTTTTATTTATTTTATTTATTTTTATTTTTATTTATTTATTTTTTAAAGATTTTATTTATTTATTCGACAGAGATAGAGACAGCCAGCGAGAGAGGGAACACAAGCAGGGGGAGTGGGAGAGGAAGAAGCAGGCTCATAGCAGAAGAGCCTGATGTGGGGCTCGGTCCCATAACGCCGGGATCACGCCCTGAGCCGAAGGCAGATGCTTAACCGCTGTGCCACCCAGGCGCCCCTATACTGCTTTTTAAATGGATGCTTATGATGGCCCTGCTAGGAACACCTTAACCCGTTAGAGCAGAAACCAGGCCAACCCTACTTCGGCAGGAAGCGTCCTGCACCGGGGATCAGAAGGCCTGGGTTTATTCTGTGGCTTGCTCTTCCAGTTGCTAGCTGAGTGACATGGACAGAGCCCCTTACCTTGCACCTGTAAAATGAGTAAAGTTGAGTTTACCCCAGGCTGGCTTCATGGGGTAATTCTTACTAATTTTTGCATGAAGAGCTCCACATTCTCCTTTTGCACTGGGCCCCACAAATTATGTAGCTATTACTGAATCCATCTCACAGGGATGGTGTGAAAATAAAATCACATCCAGTATGTGGAAGGTCTTTAAAGGTGATTAAGTACTAAAGAAATATAAGGCCTTATGGATATTACCCGAAGCGACGCGATGGTCCCAGGTTTGTGGATCCGTCTGTAGGCCAGGAGCTGGGGAACCAAAGGTGATTAAACTTGCTCACCATCCCTAAGGATCTCTGGGTTTTTCCATAAAGGGCAGAGCTGGGACTGGAACCCGTGCCAACAACACCCAAGTCCAGCTCTCTTTCTTCTACAATCAACTCTCCCTAACACTGTTCTCTGAGAGCTTTTGAGCTCAGGGCACCGTCCTGACCCTCACGCTGCCTGGAATGGTGTTTTGTACGTATAGGTGCCCAGTAAATGTTTGTTGAATGAATTAATACGTTTGAGAGAATGACAAGATTATGTTCCAAGCGTCCCTGTTTCAATCTCCTTTCAGGCTCCCTACCATTCATTTTGGGTTAAAACCCAAGACCGTCCATGGTCAGTCCTCTGCCTCTGTCCTCCTCCCCTGCTGCGCCCCTACCCTCTGGCAACCACTCTGGCTTCTTCCGGTCACTCCCATCCACCATACCCCTGCTTCCCCAGGGCTTTGGCACATGCTCTTCCCTTCTGTCTGCAACACTGTTCTTTGTTCTTGTCCGTTGCCGGGTGACCCCTAGCTTGTCATTCATATTGCATCCCAAGCTTTACTTTTTCAGGGAGGCCTGTGCTCATCTTCCCACCCAGCTCCCCTTCCTCCTGAAGCTCTCTCCAAGCCCTGCAAACCTCGCTGTCCTAGCACCTCTTGCCACTGCTACTTTGCACTTTGTGTGGTGATATTGATAGGCGCCCATCTCGCGCACTGGCAGGATCACACTCGTTTGTTCCCCGCGGCATCGCCGGGAGCAGTGCAGTGCCCGCCACAGGAGAGGTGGTCAGTCACGACGTGGTGCGTGCACGAAGAAGCGTTGTGTTTGCAGTGGGTGTTTTCTCCAGCATGATGTGGGGAACGCCCCTAGGCCTGCAACTATACAGTAATCCTGGAACAACGAACACGGAGCACGGGCTCCTTTATGCACTGGGCATGGTGCTAAGCCCTCCAAATGCACCATCTCATGCTACCCCCACAGTCCAGCCATGAGATGGGATTGCCCCACTTGATGGATGGCGAGATTGAGGCTCAGGGAGGTTAAATGATGTAACGTCCCCAGGGTCGTAAGTCTCCTAAGGGACAATCTGAGCTTGAGGCCAGCTCTGGCTAACACAGAAGTCTGGGCTCTTCATTGCTCTCTTTTACCACTTTTTGTGGCCTTGTTTTTTCCAGTCCTGCCTTTCTCCACGATGTGCCGTGTTTTCTTCGTGGGCAGTACACGTGCAGGGCCGGGACTGCTCACGTGGGAGCCATGACGTATGTGACTCATGCCATGAACACGGGCCACAGGCTTGCAGGCACAAGGACCCGTCCTGGCTCTCCCCTTAACAGTTGTGTCATTCTGAGCAAGTCATGTTTTCTATGGAGGCTTATGTGCTTTTACTGTAAAGCTGGAAATTGCACACAATGATGACTCTCTTTTTTTTTTTTTAAAGATTTTTTTTTTTTTGACAGAGAGAGAGACAGCCAGCGAGAGAGGGAACACAAGCAGGGGGAGTGGGAGAGGAAGAAGCAGGCTCCCAGCGGAGAAGCCTGATGTGGGGCTCTATCCCAGAATGCTGGAATCATGCCCTGAGCCGAAGGCAGAGGCTTAACGACTGCGCCATCCAGGCACCCCTGATGACTACCTTTCTTCCCCGGGGCGAATTCTGGGTGAGCTCCCAACTGGATCTATGGGGTTCTTTCTAGATCCGTCCTTCTCCCTGCCCTAGGCACACTGTCCTTCTTCCTGCTTTTTGAACATGTGAAGCTCCTTCCTGCCCGTGGCTTTGGCACCTGCTAAGCGCTCTGCCTGGAGCATCTTCCTCTGATTTTCAGGGGGCCGGCTGCTTCCCTAGCATGCAGATTGCAGCTTCGGTGTCCCAGAGAGGACTTTCCCACCCACTTGTGCAAAAGTTGGGGCTCCACCCCAGTCACTCTGTTACCTGGGCCTCGTTGGTTTTCTGCAGAGACCGCATCACCATTTGAAATTCTATAAATAGATAGATATAGTATATATGTATACAACTGTATACATGTATATATTTTGTATATATGTATATAATTGTATATGTACATATAAATATATATACCACATATATACTAGAGATATACACACAACTTATATATAAAATATAACTTATACTCTTTCTAAATAAATATAAACATTTTATCTATCTACGGTTTTGTCTGTGAGTCTCCTGCTGCTAGACCCACGGAAACAAGGCATTGGGTGTCTCGTATATTGCCGCATTTTTAGCTCTTAGGAGGAGTGTCGTGAGTACTTACTGAACACATTGGAGGATCGGTTGAATGAATGAGTGGATGAATGAGTGAGGGCATAGTTCTGCGCTCTCTAAGGCACCAAGGATGGGGATGGAGTAGGGAGGGAAGGTCAGGCAAATCAGGGCCGCTTGGTTCCATAGTCAGAAGCCCAGCACCAATGCTGGAGCAATTTAAATGCCCCCCAAATAGTCATTAAATACATGAATTCATGTAACCCAATCAGCTGTGGCATCTGCCCCAGTATGGCAATTGTGCTCGCAAACGCAGGAGGATCACAAATCCAGAATAGCTCAGAGGAAAGGGCACCTCCTACCCCCACCTTCTTGCCCTTCTCCCTCTTCAACTGCAGAGCGGCAGTGCCCAGCTGCCAGAAGGCACAGCCTCTCTGAATCCGACCATGTCACCCAGAAATGTTGCATTCAAATTTTGGGGGCATTTCCAAAGTTCTCAGATGTTCTGCTGATCTAAAGGTCTCCAGGGGCTCCAAGGGTTTACATGTGGCATTTTAGAAAATGCTCCCCACCACGGGAAGAAAGTGTGCTTTGCCCCACTCCCGCCTGCCACACCCCTCCCCCACTCCCACCGCCCACCACCCACCATCCTGGTTTACCATTTGATACTTTCGGGTTGCCCAGGGACCAGAGTGAAACTGGAGAGATTTTATTTTACATCCTACAGCTGTTGCAAAGCTGGAGAAACCTCACATATTTAAAATAGTGAAATGACTTCCAGGCTGAGAATATTTCTTCTTCAGCATTTGAAGATCTGGAACCTGCTATTTGGTCCACCCATCTCTGAAAAATATAATAAAAAATTAAAACGTGAAGGTTTTCCTCCCCCCGAGTACTTGAGAGCAATTTAAGTACAGCATGGTGACTATGGTCAATAATGCTGCATTGCCTATTGGGAAATTGCTCAGAGAGTAGATCTTAGAAGTCCTCATCACACGAAAAATAATACTTTGTAACAAGGTATGAAGCTAGATGTGAAGTAGACTTACGAGGGTGATCATTTTGCAATGTATAAAAATAACAAATCATTATGTTGCATACCTGAAACTAACACAATGTTCTATGTCAATTATACCTCAATTAAAAAAAAAAACCAAAAATGAGGAAGCCAATGAGAAATAAAGAGCAATTTAGGCTGAATATAATATTTGCTGTTTTCACCTGCTTTCCAAAACTCTCTAACCAAAGAGGTGGGGAGGCTCGGTTCTTCAGCTGGGAAGTGCCTTGTGAGTGAGAAGAAGGGCCTGAGAGTTGGTCCAGTCTCTCCGAGCTGCCCCTGGGCTGGCCCTCAATCCACCGCCCAAAGAAACAAAAATCTAAATGCTTTGAGAGAAGGTGATTTCACAGTCTCTCTGGGAGTCCTCTTTCATGGTCCAATAAGCCCTTACAGTCAGGAAGTCGTTTCTTGGTCTGACCTACAGCTCTTATGCTGCATTAAACCGTGTTGATCTTAAAGACTCTGGGTTTCCTGGATGGCACCTATCTCGGGGCTTTCCTGGGGCCCATGAAGGTAAATGAGCCGCCTTTAAAGGGACATTTTAGAGGAAATCTGTCTTCCACTGTTGAATGGCTGGAGCGCTCCTGCTGCTGGAGCCTTTGATGATTTCCCTGCTCTCCAAACTGCCTGCCCCACAGCGGGGAGGCTGCCCCCGGCTTCCGCAGAGTGGAGTCGGGTCCTGGGGATGGTCTCTGAGGTGAGGTGCAGAGGAGGGTTGATGCGCTGTATTCCAGTCCTCACCCCTCCTCGGGGGCCGGTGCTGAGAGTATTCTTAATTTCAGTTTGTAATTGCTCTAATCACCCACTGGCTCCGTCTCGTCTGTCACACCCCTCTTTGGGATACCCCACCGGAGAGGGGTGTCCGTGGAGACCCTGCCTCCAGGCTGTACCCAGCCGGATCCTTGTGGACTGAAAGCACTTTCCTGTATCCTAACCATTTTGACCACCATTGTTTCTCCTGTTCAGTTTTGAAGGAAACTTCTAGACCTGAAAGCCCTTGCATCGCAGCTGCGTGCGGTGGACGGGCAATAGGTATTTGTGAATGGAGGTGTTAATGAATGAATGGGATGGTGCCTTACTGTGTACCAGACTAGACATGTTGGCATTTTGGGTTTTCAGTTGCTTCCCTGTTTAGCAGTGGGTTTTTTTGCCTCCCACTGACTGAGATCACAAAGCACATTTAGTTAAGTAGAGAATTTGCCAGTAACCCAGGACAGGGAAGACCCAGCCGGGAATCCGGGAAAGAGTTTGACCAAATTTTGGCTTCGGCACTCAGCCATGAACCAGACAGGACGGACACCGAGGAGACAAAACCGCTTCTTGTATTGGTGGCATCCGCTCCAAGGTGCTTTTATGACCCCACCTTCGGGATCCAGTAAACTCTTCTTTCTACCCTTCTCTGAGCCCCCGCCTCTGCCTCAGGCCTAACAGAGCCAAACTGAGGAGAGCAGTGTCAAGTTCAAGGTCCTCTGAACTGAGAGGTCAGCTTACTTTCCTGGAATTCGTAACAAGGGATATGCTATAAATACTAAGTCTGCATCTCCCTCTCCTCCTCTGACAAGGCAACCCCCTGAGCTCGGAAACCTGGCTTCTAGAAAAAAATGTAATAATGTGAACTATTGGACTGGGGCGGGGGCGGGTTTGACCCTGTTTTATAGAGGTCATGAATCAGCAATGAGTTCGGTAACTGATTGTCCCAAGAATCAAACCCCGCTCTGTGAGGTAAAAGGGCATTTCAACAAAAGAAGCTTGTCTCTTTCCTATTTCTGTTAGTAACACGATCACTCTACCTCCCTGACACATACCCTGTTCCTCCAGACCAGCAGGGGCGCTGCAGCTCCTTGCTCAGGAAGCCCACAGCCAACTAGTGGGTGACCCTCACCCCATCCTCCTGTAGGAGCACTGGGGACCTAAGCTCTTCAACACCCTCAAAAAAACAAACCTCCACATAAGCCCTGTGGTCGGACCAAATAACACCCCCAAAGTCATCAGACTGCAAACAGTGAACCAGTGAATGAACTAGTTATGAACAAGTCAAGGAACTAGTGAAACAGTCCTTCTTCCTCCTTGCTCTCTAGTTAAGGGAGCTAATTAATTCATGGTTCTCCTCAGCTTTTTGCAGCTTGAAAAACAGAATGAAATACAGGAAGGTAGGGGCGCCTGGGTGGCACAGCGGTTAAGCATCTGCCTTCGGCTCAGGGCATGATCCTGGCGTTATGGGATCGAGCCCCACATCAGGCTCCTCTGCTATGAGCCTGCTTCTTCCTCTCCCACTCCCCCTGCTCATGTACCCTCTCTCGCTGGCTGTCTCTATCTCTGTCAAATAAATAAATAAAATCTTTAAAAAAAAAAAAAAAATTTCTCTTAACGAAACTACTAGCTAGGGAGGATAATTTTAAACTGTCATTTTATAAATAAATGGTGCTTTAAACTCCTTCTTTTGTCTGCTACCCTGACTCCCTCTCTTTCCCAAGAAATAGGATGCTGTTCTTAGGATTCAATACCCTTTCTTGAGGTTCACATGAGCTCTGACAGGCCTTCTTTTTATTTCTATTTATTTATTTATTTAAAAAGATTTTATTTATTTGACAGAGAGAGAGACAGCGAGAGAGGGAGCACAAGCAGGGGGAGTGGGAGAGGAAGAAGCAGGCCCCCAGCGGAGGAGCCCGATGTGGGGCTCGATCCCAGAATGCCGGGATCATGCCCTGAGCCGAAGGCAGACGCTTAACGACTGCACCACGCAGGCACCCCTCACAGGCCGTCTTTTTAAATCACAAGTTTGTTACTGAGTTCTCAGACCTGTGGGAAGCTGTCTTCACTGTAGGAAATGTTCTCCGCCTAAATTTTACCTAAATTTTGGTGGTCCGGAGGGAAAATGTTGTCTTGCCTAACAAACTAGCAAGCATCTTTTAACAGCTCACTTTGAAGAAGCCATGCAGTGTTGGGCAGAATCATAAGGGAGAGAAGGCCAAGTCAGAACCAGGAGGATGAGACAATGTTTAGCCTTTCAGCAGGACTGGAGCCTGATTAGGGTGGAAGGTATGAAGGCCCTTTCAGATGGAAGTGTCAGGATTTTGCTCCTATTATTCATTCATTTATTCATGATCTATCCATTCAACCATCCATCCATCCATCCATCCATCCATTTACCATTCCATTTATTAAGAACGTATCACATGCAACATATTTTCCAGGCCCTGGAAACATAGTGAACAAATCTGGCAAAATTTCCTGCCTTCATGAAGCTTACATTCATTCCATTTCACAAATAGGTGAAATATATCATGAGGAGATAAGGCAGGAAAGGTCAATCTGGTGGGAGGTTTGCAATTTTATATAAGTGGCCTGGGACGATGCAGGCCATTGAAGTGAATGAAAAATACATGTCAGGGAAGCCCATTTACCTGGGACCAGGCATGTTTGGTATGATCTATTCAGTCCCTTCTAGAAGTAGAAGGGATAGTACAGAAATAATAATTACTGCGTGTCGTGGACAGGCAATAGGTATTTTCACACCGAGCTTCAGCATGCCTCTGACCTTGCACACATTGGAGAGTGCTTTCCAGCTTCTCCTCTCTGTCTTCTACTAAGCTGAAGCTCTTCTGGGCAAGGACAGTATCTCCTGCAGCCTTTCAACTGCACAAAAAGACTCCTAGAAAAATTGAAGGTGTGAGGAGAGAGAGAAGGAGAGAAAGAGAGAGAGAGAGAGATCTCCAAAAGAATTGGGGATGTGGCTTTTGGTGCAAAAATTAAATAGAATATAATTCACAGAAAACTTACAAAGGTTCCAGGAGAGCTTATTGCCAAAACTGCCATCAGACTGACCTAAAAGAAAATGCGACTGTTGGAGATGTAAACAAGCTTCTGGGTCCCCGCCTTTGTTCAGGCGGGAAGCAGACTGGCAGTGCTGCTCTCTGCTGAGAAGAACGTGGTCCCCAGTGGATGCTTCAGAAGAGTCCAAGGCTGATGGAAAGGGAGGACATCCAGAGGGCAGAGCGAGGAACCCCATAGAAGAAAGAACTAGGGAGCTGGTCCGAGAATGTAGAACAGGGTCCAAATCAAGGAACATTCTCCACTCCCAGATGACTCCCATTTCAGATGGGACTGTTTGGGCAGTGATTGTGTCTCTGTTCCACCGTTGTATGTTGGGTGTACATGGGGGGAAGCAGCTTGTCTTTTTTATTTTTAGGTCTCCAGATCAAGAGGCACCTCAATGAGATCTGATGTGGGTCATGAGTTTCTGGATCTCCAGCTCAGTGTCAGGATTGGATACGATTTTTGGAGTGTCTGAGGGCTGGAGTAAGTGTATTTTGCATGTAGGAAAGGATATTTGTGCCCAAAAGGTCAGAAGGTGGGCATTTTCTGTAAACATTCATTCCCTCCCCTTTTTGTCCATCTCCACGGGGTATGTATACTTGACTTTGACTTTGGGCTTTGTTACTTTAGTTGTTTTGGCAAATGAGATATTAATGGACGTGACGTGAGCAGGGGCTTGAAATGTGCTTGCATTGTCCAGCTTGCTGTCTTGCATTCCTGTCACACCTTGAGAAAAATATGACATGGGCCCAGGAGGATGAGAGAGATGTGGGGCAGTGCTGCCCCAGGTGACCTGCACACATGTAGCCTGGCACAACTTCACCCCAACTGACCCTCCGGCGTTCGGGTGAGAAACCCTTATGGTCACTTGCCACCGTTTTATTTGTGGTTGTTACACGGCAGTAGCTGACTGAGACAACCCACAGTAGCAACCTAGGGCCCCAGGGCTTCCTGAAAGGTGGGAAGTGAGCCAATACATGCCTTACAAATAGGGCATGGGTCAGTGCCAAGAGAAAGGAAACGATACTATCCCCTGAGAGGAGCTGGGAAAGTTCTCGCAACTGCTTTGAAAACCCTGCATCAGTGGTCGTGGGTCCTGGGATGGCAGGAGGCTGTAGAGAAGGAAATGCACCTCAGAGTCTCCCATGCTGGTCAAAGGAAAGGAATAAAGAGTTGGTTGAGGTTGTGGGTGAGGCGGATGGGTTTATAGACTGTGGCTGCCCAGGAATCTTAGTGCATATATACAGTGTACATAGTGTTTGATATATTTGTTATACAGTAATTTTCTGATAATTAAACTTCTTAATATAACTTTGTGGTAAGAGTGCTTTTCCCACATTCCAGAGATTACCAGGAGGCTGACTTTTTTTTTTTTTAAATCTTGTTGTATTGTATGTATTTTTAGAAGGAGGTAGAGTAAAAAATAAATAGATTAACCAGGAGTGTTGGGAAAGGGGGTTGGGTGGAAAAGAAAAAAATGCCATTCAGAAATAGACCATGAAACTAATTACCTGGATTAACCAATGTAAACAAATTTATTGTTTGAGAGAGGGGTCATAAACTCAAATGCCTTAGGGATCAGGCAGGTGACATAAACAAGGGAAGCAGGCCCGGTGGGGACTTGTGGTGATAGGGAGAGTGTGTGCCCTGTCTGAGGCAGGCAGCTCTGAGTTGGTTCCCTCCAGTTGTTGCCATGGGGGGATGGGGCCTAGTGTTGCCGAATCTGAGTGTTTCTGAGAAGCAGGGCTGCCATGGGTGCTTGTGCAGGTTGTACACTGCACAACAGTGCTCAGCTGATAGAGCAACTGGAGACTGAAGTTCCTCTTAACAAGCCCTGGGCCAGGACACAGGACTTGGGGAGCAGAGGTGGGCTGGATTTCAGCCCCCACTCACCCCCTTCAGCTGACCTGTGTGGAGTGCAGAATCAGTATGGAATATCCTGCTTCCTATTGTGGAACTCCTCCCTGTCCAGGGCAGCTAGGGCACAGGTGCCCTTCCTGGGTTGAGACAATTAGATGCTCCTTCCCAGGGCCTGGAGTCTCGTGTGAGAGACAGTAGTACAGAGATAGAGAAATTCCATGGGGTGGCATCCGCTGTGTTTCGGTGTGTTTGACCAGTGATCGATACAGCACTTTGAACACTGAGCTTCCAAACAAAATCCTGGCATATTAATTGAGCCAGCAGGTCTCCAGCGAGCCCCCTTGGATTACTTCCTCCAAGTACAGGAGGCAGACTGTGAGTACATTGACCTGTTCTTAGTAACCTTTGCACATGTGTAGGTTTCTGCTTCGGGAAAGTCCCTTAAATTGTGTGTTTCACCACAGTGGGGTGTCCTTCCTGGGCGTCACAGTACGGGGCAGCAAGGTTTGTATTTGGTCCTAATCTACTAGAGCTTGGTCTTGCCGTGTATCAGCTCAGTGATCTTGGTCAAGTTCTGGTCCTATTGACCCTCACCTTCCTCATCTGAAATGCGGAATCGGAACGCTGGTCCCCCTTGTCTCCCAGGGATATTGTGGGGATCCAGTCCAACAAGACGATGCATGAGAAAGTGCTCTGCAAACCCTGGCATAGTGTGTAAGCATCAGCTATCATACAGCTGCTAAAACACGAGGATTCGTGGTGTCGATGCTTTAAGCAGAGAGGGAACAGGCCACTTGATTATTATCAAAATGCTGGAAAAAAGGCCTTTGCACTGCGGCCCCGGGCTGCTTGCCCAGATCACTGATGCAAACCCGTGCCTTTCCCATTTCAAGACATATTTGTATTAAGCCTTCGCCTTATTTTACTTGATGCCCACAATAGCCCTTCCTGTTTGCTGAGGAGGAGAGGCTCAGAGGCCAAGGTTATGCAGCCGGCAAGAGCAGAATTAGGGAATGAATTCAGGTCCTTCCACTTGTAGTCCACGGTGCTCCCTAGTCTCCCGGAGCCGTCGGAGGCCAGCTCAGAGCTCAACGGTACTGTCCGTGACAGGCAGGACTCAGGGCTCCGGAGGGGATCAGCCGGAATCTCTTCTCCCCATCTTCTGGAAACGGCAGCCTCCACCCCCAACTTTTGGGCAATAGCCTCCTTCTCTATTCCACGTCCTTCCATGTAAAGCTGCTTCTTCATGCCTGAGAGGGGCCTGCAAGTTAATCTAGACTAAGGAGACACATGCTCCCAAGCATTTGAATCTTAAAAGGTGACACCTGTGGATGGAAGGAAATTGCAGCTGGGTCATCCCAAGGCCAAGCCTTGCGCCGTGGTCCTCAAGCTTGAGTAAGCACCAGAATCACCCAGAAGGCTTCTTAAAACAGATTGCTGAGCCCACCTTTAAAGTATCTGATTCAGAAGGTCTGGGATGGGGCCTGAGAATCTGCATTGCTAACAAGTTCCCAGGTGCCGCTGCTGCTCAGGGGACCACAGGCAGAGCTTCTCAACCAGGGGTGATTTTGCTCCCCAGGGGACATTTGGCAGTGTCCGAAGATGTTTTTGATTTTCACCCCCGGAGGGCTGCTGCTGGCATCTAGTGGGAGTGGTTAGGGAAGTTGCTAAACACCGTACAAGGCACAGGGCAGCCCCACAACAACGAGTTATCCAGCTCCAAACGCCAATAGGGCTGAGGCTGAGAAACTCTGCTCTAAAGGAATGGTCTGTGTGCTCCCACACTGAGGAATCAGAGATGCCGGGCTCCTGCCTCCCTCTATGCTCTTCTATTGAGTCTATGGGCTATCCCAGGATCCTTCCCAAACGTTCCATTTTCTTTTATTTAATCAAAGTCAGTTTTTGTTCCCTGCAGCCAAAGATCTGATAAAGATGAAGATGTAACATTTTCGAGGGTTGGGTGGATGCTAGGAAGAACACGGGCTCGTTTCTGGGTTAGAATGACCTGTAAATCACATACATTTACTTATTTCCTTTCCTCCTGTGACTCTTGTCCCAGTAAATGCTGTACTCTATTCCATGTTAAATATAAACTTGTTTGCTTTTGGTGATAATGATTCACATTCTTTGTCCTTCCCCCTTTTCTTTTTCTTTTTCTTGCTTGTTTCATTTCTTAGTGATTTGTAGGTGCTGTGATAAATTCTGGGCATCAATCCATTATCGGTCATGTGAATCAAACATCTATTCTGTGACTTGCCTTTGAACTTTGTTTATGGTGTCATTTGTTGTATGGAACTTTTAAATTTTACTTCAGTCAAATGTACTCATGTTTTTCTTTTTGGATTATTTTTTTAAGGCTCTTTTTGTATGCCAATATAATAAAGATAGTCTCCTCTATTCTCTTTAAAAAATGTAAAGCACTTAAAACATAAAAGTCTAGTCTTTAATCCATCTGGAATTTATTTCTATTTGTAGAGTGGGCCAGAAATCCCATTTTACTTTTTCCATATGAGTAGCGAGTTGGCCCAGCACCAATTATTGAACAACCCATCTTTTCCCCATTGATCTATAATGTCAACATTGCATGTAGTCAGTTTCTGTTTATTTGTGGGTCTGTTTCTGGGCTCTCCATTTTGGTCTATTTGTCGGTTTCTGCACCAATACCACACCGATTTAATTACTGTAAATTTATAATATATGAAAGCACGAATCTTTCCTCCTTGTTTGTCTTCCTTGAAATTATCTTGGCTAATTTAGTCTTTTTGTCAATGTGTGTGTGTGTGTGTGTGTGTGTGTATGTGTGTGTGTACGTATATGTGTGTATATGTGTATGTATATAGGTAAAACACTACACATATAAAACATAATTGAAGCTGATATATTAAATTAGGAAAATATCTTTACATTACTTTTGCCTTATTTTAGTTGCCCAAAGAGCCGAGGGTCCATTTCTGGGTTCTCTATTCTGTTCCATTGGTCTATGTGTCTGTTTTTGTGCCAGTACCATTCTGTCTTTGTGATCACAGCTTTGTAGTATAGCTTGAAATCCATCAACGTGATGCCCCCAGCTTTTTTTTTCCTTTTCAGCAATTCCTTGGCGATTCAGGGCCTTTTCTGGTTCCACACAAATTTAAGGGCTATTTGTTCCAGTTCTTTGAAAAATGTCATTGGTTATTTTGATCGGGATAGCATTGAAAGTGTAGATTGCTCTGGGTAGCATGGACATTTTAACTATGTTAATTCTTCCGATCCATGAGCATGGAATATTTTTCCATCTTTTTGTGTCTTCTTCAATGTCTTTCAAGAGTGATTTATAGTTTCTAGAATATAGATTGTTTACGTCTCTGGTTAAGTTAATTCCAAGGTAACCTATGATTTTTGATGCTATTGTAAATGGGATGGGTTCCCTAATTTCTCTTTCTTCAGTCTCATTATTCGTGTATAGAAATGCAACTGATTTCTGAGCATTGATTTTGTATCCTGCCACATTACTGAATTGCTCTATAACTTCTA
>NC_048230.1:15570492-15570668 GCF_002007445.2 Ailuropoda melanoleuca
TTTTATTATATTATGTTAATCACCATACAGTACATCCCCAGATTCCGATGTAAAGTTCAATGCTTCATTAGTTGCATATAACACCCAGTGCAACAAGCAATACGTGCCCTCCTTACTACCCATCACCGGTCTATCCCATTCCCCCACCCCCCTCCCCTCTGAGGCCCTCAGATTGC
>NC_048230.1:15571262-15655883 GCF_002007445.2 Ailuropoda melanoleuca
AGTTCTTTGTAGATCTTGGATACCAGTCTTTTATCTGTAGTGTCCTTTGCAAATATATTCTCCCATTCCGTGGGCTGCCTCTTAGTTTTTTTGACTGTTTCCTTGGCTGTGCAGAAGCTTTTTATCTTGATGAAGTCCCATAAGTTCCTTTTATCTTTTGTTTCCCTTGCCTTTGGAGATGTGTCATGAAAAAGGTTGCTTTGGCCCATGTTGTAGAGGTTGCTGCCTATAGGTTGTCCTCTAGAATTTTGATGGATCGATTTGGATACCTTTTATCCCTTTTTGTTGTCTGATTGCTGTTGCAATGACTTCTAGTACTATGTTTTACTTTTGCCTTATTTTAAAACGTGAATGGATAACTAAGGATCACCTAATATTTGAGAAACATCTGCAATGGGAAGTGGGGGGAGAGACAGAGAGAGAGAGAGAGAGAAAGAGAAGAGGTGGAGAGAAGGACAATGAAAGATACCTTGGAAGATATAATTTAGAGAGCAGAGAAGAACTACAACTTTTTTTCTAATTAATATTCTCTGAGATTTGAGAAGGTACTATACCGTGATAACTCAGCCTGGCCCAAAACTAACAATTATAGAATAAGATCTAGCTCTCAGAGATGAAAAATATAAGTAATATGAAAAAAATTCAGTGGGTGGCTTGTTTGATAAGGACAATGAAATAGTTCAGAAAGTTGACAGAGGCAGAAACTATGAAAGATAAAAGACTGAGGTTTAATCCAGGAGGTATAATATTCAATTTACAAGAGTTCCAGAAAGAGAATAAAGAAAGCAGAAGGGAAGAATTTGTAAATGGAATGTTTAAAAATTTCCAGAGCTGATGGACATGAGCTTATAAATTGAAAGGTGAGTGAAAAAGTGAGTGAAAAAAGTTCATTAGTATGAAATTTCAGAGTGCAAAGGGAAATGAGAAGATCCTAAAGGAAGGAAGGAAGAAAAAGGGAAAGAAAGAAAACATGTCATCTACAAAGAAATAGGAATCAGATTTCTTATCAGCAATGCTGGATCCTGGAAGATGTAATGAAGCAAATGACTTCAGAGTTATAAGGAAAAGTAATTTTCAACTTAAATTTCTCTATTCAGGAAAGTTATCAATTAAGTGAGAGATGTTCTCAAAAGACACAAGAATTTAGAGAAAGTGTTTCTTACAAATTCTTTTTTAAGCAGTTACTTGAGAATATGCTCCAGTGAAATTGAGGGAGTAAATCAAGAACGAGGACGTCATAGCCTTCAGAATACTGTAGAATAACCCAGGAGAGCAGTTCATATGAGTTTTCAGGAGGACTAGAAAGGAAACATGTGGAAGTTGGGGTAGGGGTGCAGGGTAGTGTTGTTAACTGAATACTTTTCCTGATGGAGAATTCAGAAAAAAAAAAAAAAAGGTTATAATAAAGATAAATAATATAAGAAAAAGGCAATTAGAAACTCAAGGAAAAACATAAAGCTTTGAATAAAGAAAGCATAATTTTATACATTTTTAAGGAATATTATCCATAATAATAATGTAAATACTCTTCATTTTCATATTTTAGAATCTTTCTATAGATAAAGAATTGAAGATTTAATTATATTTGTCAAACAATAGAATGTAAATGTTATCAACCTTGACAATGTAAAAGTGCGTATGTCAGAAGTTAGGAGATGGGCGTGGGAAGAGAGCTAGGAAAGGATAGAGGCCCTGATATTTTTAAAAAGTAGAAAGTCGAATACTAACAATAGTTAAGGGATTAATATAGTTAAGGGATAAATATATGACTTGGAGTTACAAATATAATTAATCAACAGTGATGTAAATATTTGAGGAGAAAGAGAAAGAAGGTGAGAGTGATATAAAGCCCCTAAATTCACATCTTGATATCATAGCAAGGAATCAATAGCAAATATATAAAATTGGCAAATCAAGAAACAAATAAGTATATTTAGAGATTTCAAGTTAACTACCAGAACTACCAAATGAAAGAGTTAAAAAATAGTTATCTTTGAAGAATGGAACTAAGGGTGAAGAGGAGTGAGGTCCTTCTGTACTATTTTACTTCTTAACTCTGTGCACTGTTAATTTTACTTAAAAACAAAATAAGACAAAAGTCATGGGTCTTAATCAAGCAATTCGTTATCCTAGTGTGTTTGATATCCATCTTTGATACTTGCAAGCTATGTAGGTGTCTGGCCCAGAAGTGGGGGCTAGGAAATATTAATTTTCTCTCCCTCCTTCTGAGGGTTCCTTGTTGTTACCACCAGGAATGAACCCTTCTTGGCTGAGTTTCATTCAGCCCCTGACCTTATGCCCTGAACAAGAAAACAGAATTGCTGTGCCAAAATTCTAGGATCCACTTTGTCACAAGTAGTTTCCTTACACATGTGACCCCAGCTCTGGGTACATAATAGCACTCAGTAAATATTTGCTGGAGTGGAATGAAAATGCCTAGAGAGACCAAATGCCCCCAGCAGGTTCTGTCTGCGAACTCCTCTTCATCCAGAACCAAAAATAGCACCATGTTTATTCATTCAACATGGATTTGTGCAGATCCTACTATGTTCCTGGTCAGCCAGTGAGACAGGGCCTCAGCCTTCATGGACGCTGACATGCAATAAATTTGTATGTAATTACACACTGCAGAAAGTGCATGGAAGGAAAGAATTGGACTGTTAAGGGAGAATGACTTTATTGGAAGATGACATCTGAGTTCAGGGTGAGTAGGGCCACGCCAGGCCAAGATAAAAGAGGATTGTCTAGACAGAGGGAGCAGCATGTACAAAGGTCCTGAGGTGGAAAAGCTGGATGTGGTGCATCTCACACTTTACTGTGCACCTGAGGATTTTATTAAAAGGCAGATTCTGATTCAGGAGTTCTGGGTTGGGGCTAAACTCCTGAATTTCAGTCCAGCTCCCAGGCCATGCAGGTGCTGCTGGCGTGGTGAGCTGCCGCTCACACTTCGAGAAACACTGCATTAGAGGAACTGACCACGCGTGGAGAGCAAGGATGAAGGTAGGAAAGGGAACCAGAAGGGCAGACAGAGATCAGATCACGCAGGGTCTTGTGGGCCACCTTCTAAATGGAAGCAGCCGAGTCATACAGCCTGAGGTGGCAATTGATAAAATGCTTCTTACGTTTCTTACGTGCTCTGTAACATTGCTGCGAATGGTAGAGGTGGAATCAGACAGACCCTTGGGGGTTTACAATGCGGGGCTTGTTCTTTGATGCTGGAAAGCTCTAAGAACCAAGGGGTTGCTAGAGATGTTCAAAGTGGAGACTGGTAAACCATGCTGCCAGAAGCCCACACTGTCTCTCATCTTCCCTCTGTCCCAAACACCGCTGCGTTTACAAAAAAGGCAGGGTGGTGAGTGGAAAGAGGAGCCTGAAGACCCAGGGAGAGAGCTCAGCTCACCACCTGTGTATCTCCCTGACCTTGGGCACGCCCTTGATCAGCCCAAGCCATGCTTTCCACATCCGTAAAACGGAGATGCATAATCCCCCTTGGCAGGCAGGGCTGTGTACAGCGAGCGTGGCCGTTCAGTAAATGAGATGTGTTTTTCCTAATTCCTAATCCCAAATCCCAAACCCAGGGAAGGCTCACAGTACGTCAGCTTCTGCACAAAGTTTGAGGATTTGAGACTGTCGGGACCTTCTTGATCTTGAAATGCCACCCCACTCAGAGAAATTTCCCTCTTCTTAAGTAAACCAGCAGTATCTTGGGTTAGACTGGCAAATTATAGGCAAAAAAAAAAAAAAAGAAAAAAAAGAAAAGAAAAAGAAAAAAAGGGGAAAAAGAGGAGTATTTTCCTTTTCAAAAAGAAAATTCTCTGTAGGAAAAAAAAATGAGCTGGGTTCCCCTGCTTAGGTCTGTGCTGACCTTTTCCTCCCTCCCTGTCTGTCTCTTTCTTCCTGCTCAACAACAGGATGCCCTCCTTCTCCCCCTCCTCTGGCTGCAAACAGCCCGGAGTCCGGAGCCGCTCTGTCTGCCGCGCTGTGCTCTGTTTAAAGGAACAGACACCCGTTTCTCACAGAGGAACCAGTAGGTAAACAATAATATATTTTTTTAAGCCCAGAAAGTGGCTCAACATACTCAGCATGGAGCGACTGTCTCTAGCCTTCCCCAGCTCGGTTCAGGACAAAGGTCTCCAGGGGAAGGATGCTTCTTTTCTTTTCTGTAAGAGAGTAAAAGAGGACAACAGGAAACCTTGGCTGAGAGGGGCCCGCAGGCCTGAGGCCGGCAGGCAGGAGCCTAGGCTCTGCCTGAGGAAGCCCGGAGGCTGCTCCCGGCACCCCAGGCAGGACAGGATGGCTCTCGCTCTGATACGCTTTGTCCCCAAAACAGCACCTTCTATTTGCTGAGCACTTCTAGCCCTGCGCAAAGGCCCCCCGATGTGACCTCCCTGCGCCCTCCTAACACCACACCCGAAGTATGCATTATTATCCCCACAGCATAGATGAGGAAACTGAGGCCTGGAAGGACGAAGGAATTTGTCCAAGGTCAAAGTTCACATCAGGACTCAAAGCCTATAGACTCCAAAGCTCATTTCCAAACAACATTGACTTCCTGGATCCAAGCTTTTTGAATAACTCGACCTCACCCCATAGCTTTGCAGGACAGGAGAAGGACCCATTTTCCAGATCTGGAGGAGTGAGCTGCTCTAGGTTATGGGTGGGGTCAAGAACAGGGCTGAGGTTCCCAGGGTCCTGACTCAAATACCCAATACTAGTGGTTTCAATGAAAGAAAAATCCAGAGAGGCAGTCAGCACCACCATTTTCCCATTGCTCCACCCAGAGACTTCCACAGCGAGCTTTTCCCTCTGCCACCCCCGTCTCCACGCGCCGTCTCCACAGCCGCCATCCGCAGAGGCTGGCTGTGCACCCATGTTCCCATCTGTTCGTGACACCAAGAAATACAGCAGACCCCTTAGCCTCGGTTTCGCCTTCTGCCCTTCTAGTTGCCTGCGGCCGACTGGGGTCTGGAAGCAGATGACCCTCCTTCTGACGGATCTTTGGAAGGTCCACAGGAGCCTGTCGCTGTGTCCCATGCCTGCGCCATTCCCCTCACTATGTCTCATCACGTAGGCCCCCTAGCATCTCACATCATCGCAGCGAGAAGGGTGAGGACAGTACAGTAAGATATTTCGAGAGTTTCACATGACTTTTATTAGAGTATATGGTTATAATGGTTCTCTTTTATTCTGAGTTCTTGTTGTGACTCTCTGACCGTCCTCATTTGTCAGGGAGACTTCATCATGGGCACGTCTGGACAGCACCCAGCAGAGTGTAGAGGGGCTTGGTACCCTCCGTGGTCTCAGGCATCCCCTGGGAGTCTTGGAACCGACCCCTGGCAGGTGAGGCGGAACTACCGTAATTACTAGAAAAATAAAGCCACAGAATGTGTTCTCAAACTGAGGAGAAAGAAAATATTTTTGGCTTCTTCAAAATATAGCGACAGTGCCCTGATGGGGTAAGTCAACTGGGAGGGGTGTGGCGGGGTGGGAGGGGGAAGGCCACTGGCTTTGGGCAAAGGCAGACCCGGCTTAGAGGGGAACTTGCTGGTGCGGGTCGGTGAGAAACCCCTTCCTGGGTATGACCCTTGTTTCTTCCCGTGTCACATCTGTCCCCCCGGCTTGACATGGGGAAGAAGAGGTTTCCAGAAGGCTTCCCTGTGCTGGGTCTCTGTCTTTCTTCGTGGCAGCCCACAGAAGGCAGCATTACTGTTTTTACAACGAGGGGAGTGAGGTCAGAGAAGCCCACCAGCCCACCTGGGGTTGGCCTTGCTCCCAAGGGAACGCTCTTAATCACACGGTTGAGTGACACTGGGTATGTGAGTAGAATGTACCAGATACACCGTATGGGCTCTGTTTGATTCATGTCCTTGGTTCCTGGACTCCAGGGGGCAAAGTGCACATGACAGATGGAAGCCCTGGCTGGTAGGCGTGATGGTAGCCCATCGGTAGGCCAGGCAGTGGGTTTGAAAGCTTTGGTGAAGATAGGGGGCTTTTGGTGCTTTGCTGCCCCCTATAAAATGAGACCTGAGGTGAAATCTGGAGCTGGATGTTGTCCTCATCATCAGTGATTTCCTCCCTAAGCAGACAAGGGGAAACCAAGTCCTTGTGCTGGCCTGGAGGTGGGGGATGGGACAGAGCAGGGGCTAGAGTCCACGCAGTGGATAGTCTGATGACAGAACTGGAATGCAGGGAGTGCTTGCCACGGACGGGAGCTGTCTGCTATTTCCAATGTGACAGTGGCACCGCTGGGTGGGACAGCTGTGTCCTCCAGTTACCTTCTTGGCCCTGCTCTCTGTGCCTAGGAGGCTGGACTCCTGGGCTGCTCTGAGATCCTAGCAGGACATGGGAAGCCCAGAAGAGAGAGGTCGGGGGATTTCCTCCCCTCCTGGGAGCCACAGCTCTGGGTCCCTGCGGTGACCGCTCCTAGTGATGGGCCCCCTGTGCCTCCAGCTCTTACCTGGGCCTCGGTCCTGGGGCTGGTAACAGCTTCCTCCCTTCTCTAAGTCACTTCACATCTTCCTGCCCAGTATGCCTTCTGTTCCCTGCAGCCCCCCGCGTGGATCCTGCAAGATGCTCCTTCCTCCATCTGGCAGAGGAGGAGGCCGAGGCCCAGGATAACAGATCTTGCCAAGGCCACAGGGCATGTGACGGCAAAGGGAGGACCCAAGCTTAGAATCTTCCCAAACCCACCACCCCGACAGGCCGGCTAGCCGGACGGACTTAAGAGGGTCTGCATGGGGATCTCCTTTGCTGCTTCTGAAGCAAACTCCTGGGCGGGGGCGTGCGGGGGAGGGTTGAAGGAGCACGCGGGCTGGGAGGCCAGCCCACCTGGCCATGTACGTTCACCATAAGTGACCTGTGCTGGGAATAGACACACTCACGCTGCCTGGCTGATGCATTCCGTACGAGCTGAGCTGGGGGACGGCTGGGCGCTCTTCCCTCAACCCACTTTCCAGCGGGGGACACTGAGGCCCTTCCACCTTCACGAAAGTCAGTTCTCTGCATGAAGCCCTTTCTACGTTGAGGACTCAGAGTGAGTTCTCTTTTCCTAATTAGTACCTCCTGTGATTTCTGTGAGAATGAAGTTACTCGACACCGAAGTGTCAGCCTCTCTCTGTCATTGCTGAGGCCCCACACGGCCCGGCCCAGCTCCCAGCTTTCTTTCTTTTTTTTTTTTTTTTAATTTTTTTTTATTATATTGTGTTAATCACCATACAGTACATCCCCAGATTCCGATGTAAAGTTTGATGCTTCATTAGTTGCGTATAACACCCAGTGCACCATGCAATACGTGCCCTCCTTACTACCCATCACCAGTCTATCCCATTCCCCCACCCCCTCCCCTCTGAAGTCTTCAGTTTGTTTCTCATAGTCCATAGTCTCTCATGTTTCATTCCCCCTTCTGATTACCCCCCTTTTCTTTATCCCTTTCTTCCCCTACCGATCCTCCTAGTTCTTATGTTCCATAGATGAGAGAAATCATATGATAATTGTCTTTCTCTGCTTGACTTATTTCACTTAGCATTATCTCCTCCAGTGCCGTCCATGTTGCAGCAAATGTTGAGAATTCGTTCTTTCTGATAGCTGAGTAATATTCCATTGTATATATGGACCACAGCTTCTTAATCCAGTCATCTGTTGAAGGGCATCTCGGCTCCTTCCATGATTTGGCTATTGTGGACAATGCAGCTATGAACATTGGGGTGCATATGGCCCTTCTCTTTACTACGTCTGTATCTTTGGGGTAAACACCCAGTAGTGCAATGGCTGGGTCATAGGGTAGTTCAATTTTTAACTTTTTAAGGGACCTCCACACTGTTTTCCAGAGTGGCTGTACCAACTTGCATTCCCACCAACAATGTAGGAGGGATCCCCTTTCTCCACATCCTCTCCAACAATTGTTGTTTCTTGCCTTGTCTATCTTTGCCATTCTAACTGGCGTAAGGTGGTATCTCAGTGTGGTTTTGATTTGAATTTCCCTGATGGCTAATGATTTTGAACATTTTTTCATGTGTCTGTTAGCCATTTGTATGTCTTCATTGGAAAAGTGTCTGTTCATATCTTCTGCCCATTTTATGATTTGTTTATTTGTTTCTCGTGTATTGAGTTTGAGAAGTTCTTTGTAGATCTTGGATACCAGTCCTTTATCTGTGGTGTCCTTTGCAAATATATTCTCCCATTCCGTGGGCTGTCTCTTAGTTTTTTTGACTGTTTCCTTGGCTGTGCAGAAGCTCTTTATCCTGATAAAGTCCCATAAGTTCATTTTATCTTTTATTTCTCTTGCCTTTGGCGATGTGTCGTGAAAAAGGTTGCTCTGGCCGATGTCATAGAAGTTGTTGCCTATGTTCTCCTCTAGAATTTTGATGGATTCCTGTCTCACATTGAGGTCTTTCATCCATTTGGAGTTTATTTTTGTGTATGGTGTGAGAGAGTGGTCAAGTTTCATTCTTTTGCATGTAGCTGTCCAATTTTCCCAGCACCATTTATTGAAGAGACTGTCTTTTTTCCACCGGATGTTTTTTCCTGCTTTATCAAAGATTAGTTGCCCAAAGAGCCGAGGGTCCATTTCTGGGTTCTCTATTCTGTTCCATTGGTCGATGTGTCTGTTTTTGTGCCAGTACCATGCTGTCTTTGTGATCACAGCTTTGTAGTACAGCTCCCAGCTTTCTGAAACTCAGGTTCCTCTGTGGCTTTTTCCCCGAGGGTGGAATCCTCCACATGCATTTGTCTCTGCTTGCCTAAGCCCTGGTGCCAGCCAGCCCCCTGCGCTGTGCCCACACCCTGCAAGGTGGGAGTCATTATGCCCATTTTACAGATGGGGAAACGGGCTCAGAGCCATTGTAGCTATTGGCCTGAGGTTGGAGGTGGGAAGGAGATTCCAACCCAGGTTTGTGAGCTATCAAGCCTGGTCCCCACCATCATGCTGGGCCGGGGAGGAGCTGCATTTCTTGTGAGTCAGAAGGGAAGCAAGGTTGTGCCCCTAAACTTTCTTTCAAAGTTTTTCTCTGAATGCTGCCGGTACTGGCAGCCAGGGTTGTGTGTGTGTGTGTGTGCGCACGTGCGCTTGTGTATTGGGCGGTTCTCTCCTCCTCCCACCCCCAGGCCACCTTCCCTGGGTCCTGCTGGAGATGACGTGACCTCTGCCACCTGTAGTAAGGGACATACTGCATCTTGACCTGGAGTCTTTACGGGTTAGTGAGGGAGCCCCTCCCTGAGACGGGGGTACAGGAGGGTGCTGTTCTAGGAAGGGGTTTCTCTTTTTCTTGGCCGGGGGCAGAGTTGGGAGCTGGGTCATAAATGGCAAACGAAATGCCCCGCCAATAGTGACTGGCTGAGTAGACTGTGGGGAGTCCAGACAACAGGGTCCTAGTGGCTATCGCTGATGCCTCCACGCTTGTTGTTGTGTCCTGAGAAAAGCGGGTTGGAGGACGGCACTTGGATTACAAAGCAGGGCTCGTGGGCATACTGTGAACGGACAGACGTCCAGCCGCAGCTGAACGACACACCGACTCTAGCTGTCTGTGGCAGAGGAGATCTGGTTTTCCAATGTTCCTGCATGATTCGACTCTTTCGTAAATAAACAATGAGCATACCCTCTTTTATTAACAGAAAGAGAACCCCTAAAGGATTTTCACTTGAATCATCCACGAGTGGAGAAGAGAGACGACCTTGTCAACTTGTGATTGCTTGCAGGTTTCTTGGCCAGGAAGGTAGTAGGGAAATAAGTTGCCACTGAAGTCTAAGACTGACTTTCTTTCTTTCTTTTTCTCTTTCTTTCTTTCTTTCTTGCTTTCTTTCTTTCTTGCTTTCTTTTCTTTCTTTCTTTCTTTCTTTCTTTCTTTCTTTCTTTCTTTCTTTTCTTTCTTTCTTTCTTTCTTTCTTTTTCTTTCTTTCTTTCCTTTCTTTCTTTCTGTCTTTCTTTCCTGGAAAGGAGGGATGAGATCAAGCATTTGGGCCAAGAGAAGGGTGCCCATGGCTGGGGCAAGGACATGGAGAGGTGAGGGAGTGTGCTCCTTGTTGGGACAAGGACTTAGGGAGGTGCGGGTGGGGTGGAATCTTGGCCCAGGTGGAGGGATTAGCCCTGGACAGGTGGAGGATCGCCCCTTCCTTGCGGCAGGAAGGGCAGGGCCATGTGCAGAACTTGTAGGCGGGATGGCAGGAAGGTGAGGGCGGCCTTTCCTGATTGCCTCTATTTTCTCTGCAAAGTAGGAGGTGAAGTCATCCCATGAGAGTGAGCCGGTCAGCATTCCCAGGCTGGGGGTTCGCAGGGCCGGGGGAGGTTTGGAAGGCGCTTTAGGGGAATGGAAGAAGGGCTGGTTGGTGGGGACAAGTGGAGGGATGGCCAATCTCTGTTGAGGCCAGCTGCTCTTAGAGCTGCTCTTTCGTTTGGCCCTTGTCCACACAGTTGAACGACTTTCTCTAGTGGGATTCTGGTGTCCAGAGCCGGGGCTGGAAAGGGCACATTGTTGGGTTGACTGCAAAGCTGCAAGGCTCTATGGGTTAATGTGACTGAGGGATGATGTGGGGAGGGGTTGGCAGTGACAATAGGAGAGTGGGTTCAATGAGGAATCCTGACCCTCGGGCCAGCTAGGAAGGGAGGGGACTCAGTGTGCAGGAGTCGGGGGTCTTAATGAGAGCAAAGAGTGGTCTTTGTGGGAGTGATGGACAGGAGGAGGATGGCTACTGTGGCCAAGGATGAGGTGGTGGTGCTGGGCAGTGGAAGGTTCCTGCGTGGTTATGGGGGAGGGGGTGGACATGGAGGGGAGTCAAAGTCATTGGACAGAGGCCAGGGTGGTGGACCGTTCATCCTTACGGTGAGGTGGAGCTTGGAGTGGAGAGGAAAAGGTAGGAGCTGGGAGCCCTCAAGGGATAGATGTTGGGGAGATCAAAGCCGTGAGGAGAGGTGGGGAAACTCAGGATGGCGAGAAAGAGACACTTTTGTTCAAAACGGAAAGAGCAAGAACAAATGAGGTCTGGAGAGTGAAGGTATGGGACACAGAGCAGGTCCTGGGTCCCAGAATGTCAGAGGGGAGCCCGGAGGCCATTAGGCACACTTCACAGTTGGGGAAGTTGAGACTGGAGGGGAGATGTGAGACGCTCATGGCGAATTAGTCGCAGAGACCGTGTTCGCTAACGCTAGGCTAGGCTTCCTGCTGTACTGAGATTATGGATCCATGAGCCTTTAGCGCGGAAAGTCATCCTAGAAGGCATCTGCAGGCCAACCCTGACGTGCTAAAGCCGAGCAAGCAGAAAATTGGGAAAGTTAAGTGAAGCTTAGCGGAGCTGGGACCAAACATAGGTTTCCTGATGCTCGGTCTGCCGGGCTTTGGGATGGGATGGGGGAGAGAGGGGGTCAGAAAGGGAACGCACGGGGTAGAGCGTGTGAATGTGTAGGGGTGTGTGTGCATGCATGCACGCACGTGTGAATTCACGTCCACGTGTCTGCATTTGTAAGAAAGCTGGACCAAGACTGTGTTTCTCTTTCCAAAGAAAAGCCTGCGGCCGCCTTTGTAAAGGGTGTTAGTAAATGCTTTCCTTTGCCAGGAGCGGCGACGGGAGAAATGAGTCACCCATTCCGTCTGTCCTGACTCTAGGGGATGCACACTGGGGAGGCGGCGACCTGTGCTCTGAGCATGCTTTATGATCTTGCAGCATGCCGGAGCACGCTTGTGTAGCCAGGGCTGGGAGTAGTCTGCTGGCGCGGCCCAGAGAAAGTACCACAGACCGGGTGGCTTGTGCAGCAAACACTTAACTTTCTCCCAGTTCTGGAGGCTGGATGTATGAGACCAAGGTGTTGGCAGGGTTGCTTTCTTCTGAGGCCTGTCTCCGTGGCTTGTTGATGCCCATCTCTCTGTGTCTTCACATGGTCTTCTGTGCGTATCCGTGTCCTAGTCTCTCCTGATAAAGAGACCAGTTCTACTGGATCAGGGCCCACCCTAAGGACCTCATTTTGACTTCATCACCTCTTTAAAGACCCTATCACAGCATACACTCACGTTCTGAGGTCTTGGGGGTTAGGACTTCGACATTCAATTTTGAGAGACACACTTTAACCCCAGACAGGACTGTTTTGGTTGCAAGGCACAGAACCCCACTCGAGTTAACCAAGTAAAAAGAGAGTTTACCATGGAGGCTAAGGCTGCTCATGAGGACTGTGAACTAGAAGGCAATGCTTCCCATTTCTTTCCTCCCTGAGGAGGTGGTTTTAAGCCGTGGTGACAAATTCTTTGACACCCTCCCTTTCATCGAGAGATGGGGTCTACATCCCGCCTCTTGAATCCGGGTGGGCTTATGACTGCTTCCACCACCAGAACATGGCAGAAACGATGCTAGGTGACTTCTAAGGCTCCATCATGAAAGGCCATTTGGCTTCTGGTTTGTTCACTGACATCTCAATCTCGGAGCCTTGACCTGCCTGCAAGAAGTCCAATGACCCTGAAAGGCCACACTGGAGACACCGTAGTTAGGCATGCTGGTTTACAGCCCCTGCTGCACCTGGCTTCCAGCTGTCCCTGTCAAGGTGTCAGACACGAGTGAGACCGTGGCAGACTTTCCTGCACTGGCCCACCTGCTCGCATGTAACCTTACAGTAACTGCCGCTGATATCACGCAGAACAGAAGAATCACCCAGCGGAACCCTGCCGGCATTCCTAACCCACGTATTTATGATCTGTCACAGAATGGCTGTTGTGTTAAGCCACTAAGTTTCAGAGAAGTTTGATATGCAGATAAATAAGCAGGACACCAGAAGTCTGCTTCTTTCTGCTTTTCTACCTTTGGGTTTTTCCTAGTCATCTTTCCTACACCCTTGTGAATTTAACCTGCACACGGCTATGACTTGCTGTGCTCCTACTTATCTCACTAAGTTTTTGCTCTAGCCCCTCCCCCTCTGGGATTAGAGTCCCCATATTAGTCCAAACACTTGAGAATCTGATCAGCCAAGACCAGGGGCAGGGCCATGTTGATGGCAAACGGCCACGGCTCTTGGAGGTTCTGGCCCAGCAGACCCAGAAGCTCGTCTCTTAGCGCCCACTTCCATGGCCCGCCTGCGTCTGGCCTCTGAGAAGTTGCTGCCTTGGGCCTCCACCCCTTCAGGGCGGCACTGCCCCTACACCACCGCAGACTCTTCCTCCTCGGGATCATGGGACCAGCGTCAAGCTGGAAGAGGGCCCTGTGGTCACCCGATTTACGCTCTGATCCAAAGAGGAATTCCTGTGATGATGTCAGAAAGATAAAATCTCCATGGCCTCTTTTTGATACCCCCCGGGCCAGAGTTCACCAGGGCTGGCGTATCAGGTAACGCACTCACCATCCATCCCGCCTGCTGGTTCGAAAGTTCTGCCGGTGGAGCTGAAATTTGCTTCCCTCACTCTTGTATTCTTTGGTCTGGATCCTGTCCTCAGCAGTCACATTGAGTACATGATTCTCTCTTTTAGCAGAAGATATTTCAGATAACTTGAATCCTCTTTAAATTTTTATTTTTTAATTCAATATTTTTAGAAAGATTTTATCTATTTATTAGAGAGAGAGAGAGGGAGAGTGAGAGGGAGAAGCAGGCTCCCCAATAAGCAGGGAGCTCAATGTGGGGCTCGATCCCAGGACCCTGGGATCATGACCTGAGGCAAAGGCAGACACTTAACCAACTGAACCACCCAGGTGCCCCTAAATTTCTTTCTTTCTTTCTTTTTTTTTAGTACAGTTGACATACAACGTTCTGCTAATTCAGGTGTACGACAGAGTGATTTGACAAGTCTGTGCGTTTTCCGTGCTCACCACAAATGTCGCTACCACCTGTCACCACACAACACTATTGCAATGTCAGTGACTATATTCCCCTTGCTGTGCCTGTCGTCCCCGTGCCCTACTCATTCCATAGCCAGAAGCCCGTACCTCCTACTCCCCTTCACCCATTTGCCCTTCCCTCCACCCCTTCCCTCTGAGTTTGTTCTTTTTCAGGTTTTATCACAGCAAACCTCAGGGGACTCAGCGCTAATTACCAGAATGGGTGACCCGAGAGGGGAGAGTGAGAGCGAAGCTGATTTGATTTCACTGGGAATGGAAGGAGTGTGGGGAGGGATACCAGCAGCGCGTTCACTGTCTCCACTGCAGCATCGAGTTCACTGTCTCCACTGCAGCATCGAGTTCACTGTCTCCACTGCAGCATCGAGTTCACTGTCTCCACTGCAGCACCGAGTTCACTGTCTCCACTGCAGCACCGAGTTCACTGTCTCCACTGCAGCATCGAGTTCACTGTCTCCACTGCAAGTTCTTTTTGATCTTTACTGTTCTTTACTGGGTTTTACAAGAAGGCGTGTCTGGCGTGCTCCGCTGCCCTCCTTCGGTATTAGTCTTGTAGGACTGCAAACTGGGTGGCTTAAAACCACAGAAACGTATTCTCACAGTTACGGAGGTCTGAAGGAAGGTGTTCGTAAGGTTGGTTCCTTCTGTTCCACGCCTCGCTCCCGGTGTCCAAGGGCGGGAGCAACCCAGGGTTTGCTGTAGCTGCGGATGCCTCCTCCAGTCTCCACCCACCCCTGTCTTCGACAGATGCTCTTCCCTGTGTCCTCTGCGTCTATGTCCACCTTTCCCTCTTCTCCTAAGGACATCAGTCATTGGATCGGGGGCACCCTAATCCAATATGACCTCGTCTTAACTAATTCAATGTGCAAAGACTTTACTTCCCAATAAAGCTACATTCTGAGGTTCCGGGTGAACATGAATATTTTGGGGACACTTTTCAACCCGGTACACATTCCTTCCTTCCTTCCTTCCTTTACTCCCTCCCTTCCTCTGTTTCTCTCTCCCTCTTCCTTCTTTCCCCCCTTCCATCCGTACCTACCTCCCGAAACATGATTTGAGCGCCCTGTGTGCTCCGAGAGGTCGTTGTTCTTGCCCTGTGCCTGGTGGGGCACGAGACAATTCGGTTGGAGGCCAGAAAACCTTCAGAAAGCAGAGACCATGTGGCTGCTTGCAGATGACTAGCGAATCGCTCAGTGTCAACACCGAGATCAGAGGCCGTGGCAGCTGATCCTCAAGAAGAAGGAGAAGGAAGGTAGGAGGAAGAACACAGCTGCGAGCTGAAGGAGCTCTCACGCTTAGCCTGCTTGATTTCAGGAGTGAAGATGCGTCAAGCCACAGGGATGCTTCCCTTTGCCTGAGATTCTCTCATGGCCACACTCAGTGTCAAAGCCATGTTGAATCCCTCTAGACCAATCATATAGCCTCCTGGACAATAACGTAGCCACTAGCCACAGTGAAATGAGCATGAGCTCAAAATGCAAAATACACACCAGATTTCAGATACTTAGTATGAAAACAAAGAATGAAAAACATCACATCAGTAAGTTTTGCATTGATGGTACGTTAAGATAATATTTTGGATTTATAGGGTTATAGAAAGTATATTAGTAAACTCAATTTCACCTGTTTCTTTTCATGTTTTAAAAAGGTGCCCACTAGGAAACGTCCAAGGACATATGTGGCTCGACGATCTTTCTATTGGGCAGCGCTGTTGAGAGTCCAAAGTAACATGGTCTAAAGCTTATCTGCAGGGCTTGAATGTTGGTTTTGCCACTGACAAATTGTATGCTCTTGGGCAAGACGCTTTGCCCACCTGGGCTTCATTTTCCTCCTCTATGAAATGGGCATGCTGTGATGATTCCTACCCCGCCTCCCTAGCATCAAAGGCGAGGACCTACGGGAGGAAGCTTCGTGACCAGAAAATGCAGACGGGTGTGTCTTGCTCAGCCTTAGCTGCCGTAGCAACCACGTCTGCCTCAGCACCACCACCATCCCCATCATCACTGTCAGAATGGCCTCGTCCTTCAGCCAAGAGAATCAGGCCACTGGGGCAGGAGCATAATACCAGACCCGGGGTAAAACACAGCCCACAAGAATTTCTGCTTTCAGCTCTTCCCAAACCCTGTGGCTGGATTATAAGTGACTTACCCTCTGCCAGCTGCCAACAGCGCTTTTGTCTGCTTGGAGGGGGTGGGGTGAGCCAGGTCTCCAAGAAAAATGTCCTTTCCACCTAGTACTTCTCAATCAATACGGCGTTTATGCATGCTTTTGGATTAGAATAAGACATCCCACTTTTTTTTTTTTAAAAAAGCATTTCTGTTGCATCAGACCACCAAAGCATTTCCCCTTTCTTTTTTTGGCCACCAAATATTTTTATGATTTTCCACATAAACAGCTCGGGAAAATGCTAGCAGCCACTCAGGCGGCAGTGGCGGGCACGCTGTATCTCCCATGAGAGGAGGGGGTTAAAAAAAAAAACAAAGCCCAATGACAACAAGACCGAAGCCTAGGGGCTGGGGGTGGCAAGGGAGTGGTGACTGGTCTAAGATAGAAGGATTTCTATGAATTCTTCTTGGGAATTCTGGGGTAATAAACTAGAAGTCACTCTGGCTTCAGGCACTGATGGCTCACTTTTGAAAGAGTGCAACATTTGCAGATGGAGTTAGGCATCAGTGAGGTTAGGGGGTGGGTGGGGAGAGACCCCGCCCATCTGAGAGCTTCAGACCTGCCTCTCTGGGTGGGGGGCGCTCTCTTCTCAGCCTGGCTTTCTGCCCCTCGCCCTCCCCTCACTAAGTGAGAATCGTGGTAAGGTGGGGGACCTGCCTCCTGAAGGAGACTGGGTAGGGATGGCCAAGAGCTTGTGGTAACTATTGACTATTTGGTCTTTTCTTCTCTCTTATTTCCATCCCCGGCCAGCTTTCCCAGAGACATAGCGGGGCCTCTCGTAGCCAGCCAGCTGCTCTGTGCTGAGAGATTTAAAATCCTGCAATTGATTCTGACTGTGTCCAGAACAATAGCGTCTGAATCTGATTTATTAATCTTCTGGGGAGTGAGGGAGGCAGGCTTCGTGTCCAGGCTGTTTACTGCAATGACAATGGGCTGGGCTTGGACTGGCGTTTCAGCTGGGTTTATGACAGGCCGGGGCTCTGGGGAGCAGCAGGCAGAGGACCTTCCAACCTGAGAGACGCTGCGAGGACCCACAGCACAGAATCAGGGGAGATGTGTTGAAGGAGCAGTGGGAGGGGCAGGGGTTGATTTAGGGAGGATCCCCAAATGGGCCACCCCAAGTGACTTCACAGAGGTGGCGGGTGTGGTTCCTGGTGGCTGCGTGACCCAGTTCATCCCATTATCCCTGTTTTGTGGTTGAATGTCTAGGTCTCTGGAAGACAGGAGCCGGATATGCAGGGCTAACACATTCCTTCTCCAAGTGGCAGGCAGGGTGAGAGGGCCCCTGGGAAGGTTGAGGGGCACGTGGCTAAAGGCATACCCTCAGCCCTGGAAAGTCCAGATCAGGAAGACATGGTGTCACCCCAGCGTGGGCAACCGGATCGGATGTCTGGGCACCCAGCAGGCATGTGGCCGCCGAGCAAACCACCTTGCCCCGTGACGAAGGGAAGATGCTCTAGTATTTGAAGGCTTGCAAAGGGAGGACAGACAGGAGCTGATGCATCCCAGTAGCTGATTAACTGGCTTTGGAATTGGATTGCCTGGGTCCAGATCCTCATTCTGCCACTTGTTGGCTGTGCAATGTGCCATCCTCTGCGTCTCTGTTTCTCTGTCTCTGAAATGCAGAGAGGAGACCCTGTTCTGCAGGGCTGCTATGAGGGCTGAGTGAAATCATGCATGCAGAGTTCCTAGTGCAAAATAAGAGCTGAGGGACATTTGCTATCGCCCTCGGCAGCATGGACATATCCTCATGTTGGTCGTCATTTTTATTATGGATGTGTTCTGCGTGGCCCCAGAGGGTGGAAGCAGGAGCAATGGGTGGAGACTGCGGGGAGGCTGATAGTGGTTTGACTCCAGAAAGAACAGTCTTGTTAGAATTGCAGAGAAAGGGAAAAGGGGGGAGGGGAAGGAAGCACATCGGGGGGAGGGAGGGGGGCACTCACATGCGTGGACTGCAGTGGACAAATCTGCAAAGGACAATGATGTGCCTGATGGAGGCAGGAGGTGAGCACAGCCCCAGCAGGGGCTTGACCCCATTCTGTGTTGGGTTGTCAGAAAGAGCAGAGGACAGGGAAGCTTCTTCAGGTATGGGTCACTGAGAACAGGAAAGTCTCCTTTCCCTCTCCTCTCCACATGGTGGCTGGAACCCTCCCCAAGGAAATGAGGTCTTGACATTCTGGAAGGGTGGTTCCTGCGTTGCTGTTGGGCCCGGGTGTTCAAGGAGGGTTTTGAGTCTGAACAGACCCCTTAGGAAACCAAGCCTGGAGCTGTCTGCAGGGCAGAGCCCCACCTAACCAGGAGCAGCCTGCAAGGGCAGGCGGTCTTCTTGAAGGAGGCATCCTTGGCTTCTTCCTTCTGTCTCATCTCTCCAAAGCCTCCTGGCTGATTCTCATTCCATCCCTCCCCTCCCCTCTTATCTACCTGAGCCATCATTGCCCTTGACCCAATCTTATCTTTTCTTTCCTGTGCACAGCGGTGTTTCCAGCCTGCTGTACGTGACTCAGGGACTGGCCATGTGCGGGAGCCGCAGACATCCCCCCCAAGCTTGACCTCTTCAGCCTGGGATGTCTTCACTGAGTAACCTGCCCCCTCCAGCCTTGGGCTCCTTATTTGTAAAATAGGCTTTGCACACAGATTCAGTGAGATAACAGAAGCGGCCCTGCACACACAGTAAGTGGGAGCTATGATTATATTATTATCGTCAGATGGGGGGATGATGGGGCCCAGCCCTCTGTGCACACTTGAGGATAAGACCGCAGCCTTGAAAGAGACACCACAAACTGAGTGTAAGACAGGGCAGGGGAGGAGAGAGATGGGAGGGGGGCCCTGGGGGGGGCCCATGTTAATGAAGTTCATGCTAAAGATACAGGCGGCAGGGAGGCCGCAGGCTGGTGGCTGGGCGCCAGGCCCAACCTCGAGCCTCATTTCCATATGCAGGTCAGCCTGCGGCTGTTGAGAGCAGCCTCTCCTCTCTGGAGCTTTAGGAGGAAGGGCTGCCCCCCAAGTCCGTGGGAGGGAGGCGGGCGCTGGCTGTGGGCGATGGGCTGCGTGCCTTTGGCTGGGAGAGCGCGGTTCCCATCAAAGTCAATTACCGGCCCGGTCAGTGAGCAGGCCCCGGCACCTCGGGGACGTGTGAATGATGTAGGTGAGACCTATATGTGGGGCTGTCCACACATGGCTGTGTGGTTATAAATACACACGGACGCTGGCTCAGCGCTGTGGGTGCCCAGGGAGCTCTGCACGCAGCCATAGGGAGATGTAAATACACAGAGCGGGCCTGCGGTGCTGGCCGACCTCCCCGGGTGATCTCAGGCCAGCGCTTCCTTCCTCCTACCGCACAGGGCTGCGGGCTTGAGGCGTACGCTTACCCTGGGGCTGTGCACCCAGGACGCCCTGCAGAAGGCGTGCACGGAGGAATGGCACAGCCAAGGCTTGGGCCCTTATAAATGGATCATTTTCCGGTGTGGAGGCATCCTTCTCTTCCTCTGTCTTTCTCATCTCGAAGAGCTGCTGGTTGAGCGCACTCTACCCTAGCCAGCCCCTCCTCTCCACTTTAGCCACCGTGGCCCTGGGTCTGGGCGTCTTCCTTCACCTGTGCTCTGCGGTGTGCTGGTAAATGTTTAACAGTGGATTCTTTGGGGGAGGGGAAAAGAGAAAAGCCCTGATTAGTAGCATTTGTCCATTTCTGTGTTGGAGATATTCCCACCACGGCCAGCTTCAAGCCAGCAGCATGAGGTCCGAGTATAGAGCTGGGGCGGGGTGCTCGGGGCAGGCAGCTTGTTGTTTTTGAGTGATGAGTTTTTGAGTCCTCACCACCTTTGTTTTCAATGTAATCGATTCAATTGTAATTTTATAAAATCTAATTGTGAAATAATGACTGCATTCAACAGCTGGCTTACAAAAATTCTCGAATACTAAACCCCCAGCATTTGCCGGCATCTGGGCAGGACCCCGAGGACATCGCCTGCACCAAAGCCACTATCTCTAGCCAGCCCGACCACCACCAATCTCTCTTCATTCCTGAGTTATGTTCCTAAACTGCAAACCTGATTATGTCTTTACCCAGTTTAAAGCTTACGAGAATTCTGTAATTCGGAAGGCCTCATCTCATCAGACTCCCCTGACCTCGTCAGTTTCCACCCAGACCCCAGGTCCCAGCTTCTACCCTCACATCACACCTCTTTCCATTGACCAAAGAGACTTTACCTTTATGTGATCTCCGGGCTCTGAGAACACTTAACACCGTGGAGCCACCTTACTCTTACCCTAACCCGTCCCTCCAGTTTCCCTGGGGGCTTTGCCAATTCGGCTTTTAAGACAGGTCAGCAAAGGGCACCTACGGACCAAATCCGGCCTGCTGCCTAGTTTTCTATGGCTTATGAGCCAAGTATGATTTTTAAATTTTTAAATGATTAAAAAAGTATCAAGTCTTGGCAGAGAGGTGGCTGGGGACCCTGTGTTGTAGGACCTTGGAGAGGTGGCTGGACCCTGTCCTGTAGGACCTGGCGGGCTGTGGCAGGGACTCGGACTTTATTCTGGGGAAGACTTTGAACTGAAGCACAGTATAACCTGTGATATATTGAAAAACATCGCTCTGTGAAGAACAGAGCTCATGTGGGAGGAGACCAGTGTGGAAGCAGGAAGAACAGTTAGGAAGCAATTGCAGAAATCCTGACAAAAATCCCGGCTTGCACTGGGGTGTCACATTGGAGGGGTCGGGAGATGTACAGATTCTGGAAACAGTTTGAAGGGAGAGTTGACTGGCTTTTCTGGTTGCATGACGATCATGACGAGACGAGGCAGCGTGGTATGAAAGTACCAAGAGCATGAGGAGCTGCCAGGAGAAGAGGAGATACAGTCTGACCCGGGCACTCGAGAAGGCTTCTTGGAGCATGTCCCCTCTGGGCAGAACCCTGCAGGCTGAGGGAAGCATCGGAAGATGGCCAGGTGGGAGAGTACTTGGATGGAGACAATCACATGAGAGGAGTCGTGGAAGTAAACACGTACTAGGTGAGCAGGGGGAGTGGAGAGTGGTCCGTTGCAGTCTGAGGTATTGAGCGGAGAAGTGCCATGGGAGGTGGGCCTGGGTCGGGAAGGGCCTGGTCTGCAGAGCTGAGGGCTTTACAGCCTTTTCCTATAGGCAGTCGGGAGCCATTGGAGGTTTTTGGTAATGAGTGACACGGTTTCTGATGACAGCCTAGGAGGTCAGCTTCAAGGGCAATGAGGTTTCAAAGCAAGCTTCAAGGTCAGAGTCAAGGGCAGCAAGGACAGCGGGTAGGAAGCCACCGTAGAGGCCCAGGCGTGAGAGAATGAGGAGACCGAGCAGGGATTGAGTCTGTGGAGGGAAGGAAGAGGTGGGGTCTGGTGAGTTTTCCAAAGCAGACTTTGCCCTGTACCTGGTCGGTTGCTGCAAGCCAGGCAGGTAGGGGAAGTCGAGGCAGCAGCACGATTTCTGGGGCCCATCTGGGGCTACGCGGTGAAGCACGGGTTAGTGGAGGCCAGACAGGTGTTGGCGTAAGTTTAGGGCAAGCTGAGTATCAAAGTGCGGTGTCTGTAAACTTGTAAAAGGAGTGAACGACTCAAGGTCAGACTCCGAGTTTTGTGGCCAAAGAGAAAAATCTCCTGTGACCTGACGCAATCTCTCAATGACTCCGATTAAACTGGACGATTTACAGCAACAGCTGCAAGGATGCTCCCTTCCGCCCAGCCCAGGCAGGTGCTGTGCGGAACCCAGAGGTGGTGGGGGAGGGCGTTTGGTTTTGGGGGGGTGACTTTTACAAATAAACTTAAAAAGAAACCCAAACTTGGGATCAAAGTATAACAGAGTGCGGAACACTGAGCCCCCGCTAAGCACCCCACCTGCAGCATTTTCACTGGTTATCACACCGTGTAACCAGTGCCCAGATCAAGGACAGAATGTTGCCGGCGCCCTGGAACCTGGCTCTTGGATGGACATGGTGGAAGCCATTCTGGTGAGCTCCTCTCCTGCCCTGGCTGAAGGCTGAGAGCCCTGGGCCATCCTTCCTCTGGGTGGCTCCCGGGCTCCCTGCTGAGAGTCTTGCTCTCAGTCAGCCTGGCCTGGGGCAAAGCGAAACTCCTGTCCCGGGGATCTGGGCAGGGCCAGCAGTCCTGAATGAGAGTTGCCCCCGCCCCCCACCCCCATGCCCTCCTTCCCTGTCCTTGCTCTCCCCTACTACTCGTGCAGCCCGCGCCCGCAGGCCACCAAAGAGAACCCTCCTCTGCTCCGTGGTGAGGGGCTCTGGCTCCTGCCACGGGACTGAGTGGCCTGTGGATGGCAGGCCAGGTCTCTGCGACCGTAGACCCTGCTGGAGTGGGGTCAGTCAGGGCCGAGAGAAGGTCTCTTTGGATCTCTATGTTGTTCGAAGCTCAGGAATGATAAACTTCGTTTTGATGAAAGTGGCAATCCCAGTTACTATTTGCGCCCTCGCCCCACACCAGGATGAGCCTCGGGCCCATTGCCGCCTTTTACCTTCCCAACTATCCTCTGCGGCTGCGGCCTGTTTTCAGTGGGGCCCTGAGTTTCCTCACACTCTGATCACATGTGCGGTGAAATTAGAGGTCGACGGCAATGCTCTCTCACGGATTCTGTCTTCTCGATGAGGGAAGGTGGAAATGAAAAGCACCCTTAACGTTTGGTTCAGTCGGGTCACCTGAGTCCCAGCCAGTAGCTGACAGTCCCTTTGGGAACTGACATCCCTCAGCTTGGACGGATCAGGCACTTGTGCCTTTCAGGATGTCTCCCCTCGCTTCTTCCTCCTCCTTCCCCCCCCCCCCCCCCCCCCCCCCCCCCCGCCGTGGGCACTGGGCAAGCACCCGGCCGGGAAGGTGGTGGGCCTGGGACCCATGTCTCTGCAAGCTGCATCGAGCTCATGGACTTACCACAGAGCGGGGCTCCAGGCCAAACCTGATGGAAGTGATTCCAGAGCGGTGCCTCCATTCCTCGTTGGCCCCATAAAATGTGTATTTTTCTGGAAACCGTAGTCAAAGGTAGTGTCCAGGAGACGGCAGTACAGAGGCACAGGGCAAGGCCTCCCCAGGGAGAAGGCAGCCTCAGGGCCTCCGGGCAAGAGACACCGGTGACAGAAGGTAAAACTAGCTGCAGGTGGCGGACGACAGCAACCCCTGGCTCTGCTTCCCACACACCCTGCAGAGGACAAGGTGTGGGTCACAAGCTGAGGCCCACCAGGGTCTGCCCTGCCCCCAGCCAGGGGGGCTCTGGTCCGTGTCAACCTGCAGAGACCTGACCTTCTGGCCGGTGGAGAGCCGGTGCCCTTCCACCGAATCTATAATCGCTAATTTGCATCCCACCACCCAGAACCCTGCCGGATGTGGGCCCTCCTGGCCTGAAACCTTGACCTGAGCCAGCTGATGCCCCTGCAGCCTAAACATGGCCTCATCCATCTCCCCAGTCTTGGGAGAGAGGTCACGGGGCCCTTTATATCTTCCCCATCAGGTATGCAACCAGGAAGATGACATGCATTATACCCGGAGACCCTGCACCTGAGGTTCTCTTGGTACCACAGTGTCTGTAAGGGGAAGGGACGGATTTTCCAAGGTATCAGGGAATGGTGAGAGCAGGAGTTATGATGGCCTTGACAGTGCATGAGTGTGCTGGGCTGGCACCCTTGGCCTTGGGGAAGCCAGCTGCACCTGGACTGACAGCAGCTGGAGGGCTGCTCTGGGCCTCCGTTAAGCTGGAGCAGGCTGTCTGTCTGCTGGAGGCTGGGCTGTCCCTTCACCTCTAGCCACTACCAAGGGAGGGCGACAGAGCCTCAGGCTGGGCTTGCTCCCGGCTCCTGAGTGGGCAGAGTGCAGAGCACTTCAGGCTGTGCATGAAACCACCTCACTGCATGGCTGGAGTCTGGCCATGGAATGCCAAGATACACAGGCTCCACTGTTCCAGCCCCGGTCCCTAGGGACTGGGGCTCCAGGGAATGAATGCCTGCACGTTACCTCCTCCCCAGGAACCTGGAAGCACTGTGCACAGGCTGGGGTTGGGGAGGGCACCACTGCAAACTAGGATGGAGTTGGCCCGTGGGCCGTGGAGTGTGGCTTCAAAAGACCCTGTTCTGAGCCGTAGCCAGAGTCACTGACTAGCAGATAGTGAGACAATGCTTTATTGTGAAGGGCTGATCAGAGAGGCCGCAAGCAAATATCTGGCAAGATGAGCTGAGGTTTGGGAAGAGTGGGGAGGGGTCAAAGACTGGAGTGTTTTCCTGAAGTGTTGAAATAAGACATGTACGGGGGTATGCTGGAGCTTTTTATAGAAAACTGACCATTTTGGACCATCCATCCATCCAAGCATCCATCCATCCATCTATCCATCCATGCACTAAACCATTCATTCATTCAACAGCATTTAAAACGTGCGTGGAAATTTGCAGAGAGCAGTGGGGGATATAAAGTAAAATAAGGCCAGTCCCTCCCTGGTCTCTATCCCCCCAGTATAGCTAGTCTGGGTCTCAAGGAAGAGCCTATAATGGCGCCACATGTCCCATCGATACCCTTCAACACCCTGCCTCTTGTACCCATCTGACGAAGAACAACAGTGTCTCCTACAGATGCTGCCCTGGGTGCCTGGGACATGTGCTCTCGTGTGGGGCTCATGACATCCCTAGGAGGGGGCAGGAGCTGGAAAATGTAAGGAATTTACTGAAGTGACTTGCCGTGTTGGCAAGGAATGGAACCGCAGTATGACCTCAGATTGGAGTCTGTAGCGGAAGTCCTCTGTCCGCTGTCCCCACTGCTTCTCTACGTCACAGGACCCTGGGACTTGGTGGCTTTAAATCCCTAGGGGTCATGGGTCCGTGTCTCCAAAGCACAGTCTTTTTAGTTCTGACCCTGAGAGTCCACAGTCGGATCTGTAGGGGTAAAGCAAACCCACCCTCTCACTGGCAAAAGGAACCTTTTTTTTTAAATCTGGGTCACATATTGGATTTTCAAGCAAATTACTGTACTTAATATTTTGTCAGTTTGCTGATCTCTAGTAAGTACTGAATTTATAGGGTTGCTGGGAGGACTCCACAGACTGAAGCATGTGAAACATTTAGACCTGTGCCTGGTATGTAGTAAGGGCTCGATAAACATGAGCCACGAACGCTGGCCACGCTTTTGTTTCCACACAGCTTTCCATGGCTCACAGACCTGCAAAACTGGTGGTGTAGCCCCTGCCTATTAGAGAGGAGGAGATCCATCCAGGGAAGCAGACTCTGGCCAGGCCTGCTCGGTGAGCTCTATGACCATGGGCTTCACCCGTTTGCAGTGTCAGGGGAAGTGCTTCTAGAGAGGGAAGCCAGACCCACTGAGCAGATGACGGCAGAGGGTGCCCTGACCCATGGGGGGTGCTGAGTTACTGCCAGGAGCTGCCTCCTTCCTTCCAGCTCTTGGAGTGCACCTAGAATGACAGTCAGCAACTACTGTGCAAAGCACATGTCCACTTTGGGCTTATCTGAGGTCCCCGTTCCCTTCCCCTTTCCCCGGGACCAAGGCCGAGCTGCTGCAGCACCAGGATGATGTCTCCTTACTGGCACCTCCTAGGTATCTGGTAAGTCCTTCTTTGGGAAATAAGAAAGGTTGCTTTGGCACTAAAGTAGCCACTATGTGGTCTATGCAAGTATGATGCCAATGGGAGGTCAAACCAATGGGAACAAACTGGGGTGCATCTAATATTCGGGATTCTCCTTCAACAGAGAGAATGGTGAGAGTGAGTTGACAGACGGAATCGATGTGTTCAGTGACTCCCTGAGGGCTGGGTGGGATAAGAGTGTGGAGACCCCCTCCCCCAAGATCCCCAAGACCATTGGATTGAATTGTTTCTGTCGCTTTCTCTTCCTTTAGATTTGAGCTTCTTGACGTCAGGGAGCCCCACCGATGTGTCTCTGTGTCCTGGCAGCTTTGCACAGAACCGGGCACAGACGGGCAAGTCCATACAGAGCTGTCGTCTGGAAAACTGCACCCCTGGGTCTGTAGTCCCTGAGCCAGTGGGGATCCCTTTGTTCTCCCAGTGCTGTTGCTTCCGATCCCACCAGACAGACCTCGTTTTTTCTAAGCCCATCCCTGGCCACTTCATTATCTTTTGAGACCCCTCCACGCCTCCCCTCCCCCCAGGCCTCACAGAAACACAAGGAGTGTAGGCTCTGAAGAAAGAGTGCCTGCCCAGATTTGATCAAGACACAAGTGAGAGGCAATGATTTGTGAAGAAATCCTGGTCCCGTCTAATGGAATTTTCCCAAAATAAATTCATGTAAACAACTTCCCACAAAGAGGCAGTCAGGGGAGCTGGGTGTGTAAACAGCGCGAACAGTCCCAGGTACTATGGGCTGCAGGGGTGCCGTGTCGTCTGGAGGGGGGCGGTGGGGAAACTCCCTTTAGCAAAACACCTTTGGCTCCAGTCCTTCTGACATCATAATGTCAGCCAATTCATTAATTAAAAAAAAAAATCCTTATTTTACTATCATCCCCAAAACATAGCAACACGACTTTGTAGCTTAAAAGATGGCAGAATGGATTTTGTTTAAACTGCTCATCCCATTTCCAAACCAATCGACCCAGGAGATGATCTTCATGCCTAGAGAAAGTGGGGGCAGGAATGAGGTGGGTGGAGAGAACAGGGAGGGGAGAGCGGTTGGAGGAAAAATCCCTGGAGAAAATGATGTGTCTTCGGTGCTCAGTGATGGGTATGAATAAACTCATACAGTTCCTAGAATTAGATGAAAATCTGCTCTTCTTACGGCTCTCAGAAGGACACTGAAGGCTTGTGGCCTGGACGTCTCTGGCCATGTCCAAATGGAAGATGGCTGGGAGCTGGGCTGTGTGTACGGCCATGCAGACCAAGCTTCCGGAGGGAAGTGTGTGCAGGGAATCTGTGGACACGCCTTTCCCCCAGACATTTTTCCCAACCCAGTCTGACTTTCCCAAACCTGAGCTGTTTTCTGGATCCTGCCATTACCAGGGCCTGAGAGAGACTTGTATCTAGGTTCCCGCAGGACCACTGGGAGGCTATCATGAGACTCAGCAAATTGCATAACTTCTCTGGGTCTCGATTTCCTCACCTCGTCAGTGGCAACCTGGACAACACTCCCAGCCCTGTGGACTTCAAAGAGTGGTCAAGTTCAAGTAGGAAATGGCTGCGAAGTTGAGGGATTTGGATTATTATAATCAATTTGATTCTGATTTTTGCCTCAGCCCTATCTTGGCTCAATTGGATACTGCTGAGCAACCTGTCTTTGCAAAATCAGAGACAGGGAAACAGGAGAGTGGAGGGGGTGGTGCCTGGAGGCTGTGGGAGGAGCCAAGATGCCTCTGGGAGTTAGGAGGGGGCAGAAGGGAAGGGCAGGCCGGTGGCCACCAGCCAGGCTGATGTGCCCTGTGCAGGGCTCCAGAGGACCCCAGGACGGCTCTCTGCCAATCTCTTCTTTTAACCAAGCCAGAAGCCAGCTGGTCCTGATGATGAAGATGCTGTCTGTGGCCCTCTGGCCCTGGGTTTTAATTTTTTGCCCCTGCCCCCGAAAAGGGTTGTACATCCCTGCTCTCTGCCATGTGACTTTACAGCGCTCTCCCACTGTGGGCGGAGGGCACTTCCTTACCCCATTGGTGTTGGCTCGGCCATCTTGACTTATTTTGGCCAATGAGGTGTTGAAGACGCATTCAGAGACCTTAAAAGCATTTGTGCAATTTGGCCTCTTGTGTGCCTAAGATCTGCCATGAAAAGAACGTGTCCCAGTAGCTACTGGTCCAAGAAGAATGTGTGGATCCACGGGTAGGCCTGTGTGCTCTCCCAGAGCCTGGAGCCACGCACAGCTGATCTACGCCCTGCCACAGAGCCGCCCCAGGCAACAGATCGATGGCCACACCGGGGCTTGTTGTTGTAGGTCCTTGAGTTTTGGGGAGTGTTGCGATGCAGCATTATTGCAGTCCTACACCCCGATAATGAGAATGATGCATGTAGTCCTCGATTTGCCTGGTTCCGTGCAGCCGACATTGGCAAGTGTGAAAACCTGGCTCCGATGCCACATGTTTCAGGTAATATGGCACCGTGCAAAGTGAGGTTGGCCTGTGAGAATTAATGCATTTCATTTTGAAAGAAAATTAACAGCAGAAACTTATTTCTCACAGTTGTGGAGGCTGGAAGTCCACGATCGGGGTGCTAGCATGGGGGGGGAGGGCTCTCTTCCAGGTCACAGGCTTCTTGTGTCCTCACATGGCAGAAGGACCCCAACAGTTCTGTGGGGTCTCTTAGAAGGGCATCAGTCCCACCGTCATGACCAAACCAGTCCCTAAAGGCCCCACATCCTAATACCATCACTTGGGCAGTAGGATTTCAACATATGAATTTGGGGAAGACAAAAACTTTCAGACCGTAGCACCCCTAAATTCTCATCTAATCCCTTGGTCACACTGGATGACCTACCCAACCATGTTCCCGAGAAAACGGAGGCCTTTGGGAGGGAAACTTCCCAACTTGTCAGCACACTCCTCTCAAACTACGGGACTTATCTCCTTCTCTTTCTCCTGTCAGAGAAGATTGTCCTTCTATTATGTCCTTCATCTTTGCTCTTAAACTTTAAAGGAAAAGAAATAACGAGTAAACAAGAAACAACTGTCTTGTAAATTATTGATTTCCTCCTCTTTATAGCCAGGATTCTTGCAATAGAATCATTTTCCATTCACTCCTCAACCACGGAGTGTGGCATTTCCTTGAGCCCTCCGCCTGAAATGTTCAATGAAGAGCGCAATCGCATCTCAGTTGCTCGCATCTTACGGATATTTTCTATTTTTTATAGTAGCGAGCATTTCCTTTTTAAAAATCATCAGCTCCCCAAATAGGTAGCGCATAGACAGCAGGATGCCGTGAAACTTAGTAAGAGCTTGACCTCTGAAGTCAGTAGCCTTAGATGTGAATTCTTGGTGTGACTTGGCCACATTCAACCTTTGCGACCTGGACAGTTTACTTGGCCTCTCGGAGCCTAAGGTGCTTCATCTTTGTAACGAGGATAATCATTTTTGTGAGAGGGACGTGAAATAGGTTATTAACCCTTTTAGTACAGAGCCTGCAGCTGGTATGTGCTCAGTAAATGCGTCATTATTATTAGCTATTATTTTGAATGTGAAATAATGTTTGTTTCCGTAAAGCAAGGTCTCCACTAAACGTAGTGAAGATATAAGTGGCTGTGAGGAGATGGAAGGCCCATTTGCTGGAGACTTCTCGGAGTGGAAGGTCATCTTGTCCCCACACGGGGACAAGGGGAGGACAGGGGATCCAGGCAGCCCTGGTCTCAGCAGTGTCACCTGGGTGAAGTGATGATGCTCTTCAGCCTTCTTGAGTTCTAGTCCTTCATCCAGAGCCCCCTCTCTCTCTTGTCGTCCGCTGCAGAGTGAGTCCGGTTGCCGCTGACGGACCTCTAGGAAACACGCCTCGTTTCACTTAAAATAGGAGGTGAGAGGGGCGCCTGGGTGGCACAGCGGTTAAGCGTCTGCCTTCGGCTCAGGGCGTGATCNAGTGTCACCTGGGTGAAGTGATGATGCTCTTCAGCCTTCTTGAGTTCTAGTCCTTCATCCAGAGCCCCCTCTCTCTCTTGTCATCCGCTGCAGAGTGAGTCCGGTTGCCGCTGACGGACCTCTAGGAAACAGGCCTCGTTTCACTTAAAATAGGAGGTGAGGGTGGAGGGACAGAGAGAGAGCCCTGTGTTTGGAATTAGCGCCTGTGGGCTGGGGCCCCACAAAGTGGGGATTATGGGCATGAGCCTTGGAATGGATGCTCCTCTTTCCCCCCCAGGGCTGTCAGAAGGGCATGGCTCCCGGGCTTCAAAAGCTCCCCGAGTTGGATAATTGAGGTCCCTTCCCCATCAACCTTGGCGGAAGCCGATGACAATGATGACAGTACTGACGAGCTTTAGTCCAGAGCGATGTGCAGAAGCACGTTATGTGGTTTTAGTCCTCACAGCTCTCCTAGGAAGAAGGCAGGCCAGGAATTTTCACCTCCTTATTGGAGAAGCAGCAAATAAAAATCTCAGTTCATAAACTCAGATGTGCAAATATTCAACTGAAATTTCTGTTTCAAGCTCCCATGGTGTTGAGAGGTTACAGTTCAATTCTTGGTCGATTCTTTCTCCTGCTCCCTGCGACATTATCTCGTGGGGTTTTGCCTAAGTTCCAAGAGGCAGACTGGTCTTCGCAGTTCTCCACTGACACGTCCCTTGTCCTATTGGTTACTGGTCCGTGCGGTCACCACAGCGTCTGCCATTCCTTATTCCCGATCGCAGAGGTCTGGCTGTCTCTCAGATAACACGTGGGCCTCCTCAGCCACACGGGGAATGGTCATCTGCTCCCTGGCCACGCTGGGGATGTCTGACTCTGCAAGTCTCCCCCGGGTCCCCCTTTTCTGGACATGCTGCACAGCCACTCCGCTGTGGATTTGCCATCAATGCGACCAATGCTGCCCCCCATCACACCCAACTAACCAAGGCCTTACTCATCCCCAGCTTCTCCAGTCGCTCAGCCCACCAAGGCAGGAGAGTTCATCAGGCCCCTGACAAATGGGCATTTGTCATCAGGAGGCGGATCTCCAGGCACCTCCCTCTGGTAGCTCGCTCCCCTCAGCATGCGGCTTCCAGACTTACTGGGTGTGCTGGCACTGGGCCAGGGGACAAGGGAAGAGCATCAAAGGATTGAGCTTGGAAGGTGTTTCTGGGCCAGGCCGAGAAGTGCCACACCTCACTGCCGATCACATTCTGTTTGCAAGGACTCAGTTGCGCAGTCAGGCACACCTGCTGGAGCGGCTGGCAGAGGTAGTCTCCCTCGTGCCCAGGACCGAGGGGTGAGGGGCTTGGTAAACAGCTAGCCTGTCTCTGCCACCCCATTTCTTCCTTATATGGGGGGGGGTCCTTTAATCAATCTCAGATCAAGCAACCTAATTCCAGTTCATCATATTATAGCTGTGTCCTGAAGCTCCAGGGTCTCTTTTTGAAACCCAAGCACCATTTCTTTGCTTCCGAGGTAGTTTTTCTTCCCTGAAGAAGCAGATGCTGTGAAGTCTATTTGCCTAAAGGGACAAGGGAAACAGGCATTTTCTAGAAACAGGAAGTGCCAGAGAAAAACACACTGACAAATATTTCACGATCTTTAAGAGGTAAAGATTGTTGGGAACTGTACAGCTCACAGTGTTGGGGCTGGGGGCTCGATTCGGAATCTAAAGCCCCAAACTCTTCGTTGGGGATGCCCAAACCATAACACCTGGTAGGCCGAGAATCCAGGAGAAGCGCGGTTCATCCATATTCTGGTGTGTGGTGTCGGGACCGGCGACGCTTGGGCATACTCAAGGATCTCGACAGGGATGGAACACGTGGGCTCAGAAGCCTGAGACCTTCTAGGCATCTGGGTGGGGGTCTGCATCCCAGTGAATTTAGGCTGATTATGTCTTTCCTCCTTTTCCTTTCTTACTTGCCTGCCCACCACAATTTCTCTTAGCTCTCCCTGCTCCTTTCTGAGGGAGCCTCCCCCCCCTTACCAACACCTGCTCCCCAGGGCCCCACTCTCTGCTGCCAGAGACTCAAATCAGTATCTAAGCTGGGTTGTGGGTCATCCAACCCACACTTATGACCAACACTTCATTTGCTAACACGTATGGAGCACCCCCCCCCGAAACGGGCACTGTTCTGTGAGATTTTCAGGGTGACATGCTGAAGAGAACATAATCTTTGGGTTGGACGGATTAGAGTCTGCATTCTGGCTCGGCGGCCCACGAACAGGATGGCGGGCAAAGGGACTCAAATTTCCTGGGCTTCATCTCCCTGGTTTCTGAAGTAGGGGAAATAAAACCAACTTTTCAGGATTTGTGTTGAGAGTCAAATGTAGAAGGGTCTTGCCCAGAGCTGGTCCTCACTTCTCTGCAACCAACGTACAGACGCTCCTCTCTTTGTTCCCATTTTCTCCTTTGTCTCCTTAAAGACTCGTGCTCTGGACCCTAGCCCCCTGGGACCTCTCAAGGCCCTCTCCCTATCTTTATCCCCTCTCCTGACTGTGTTGTCCTTTTGCCCTGCCTACTGGATCATTCCAATCAGGCTCTAACAACTGCCCAAGTTTTCCAACTTTTTAAAAGGTTGAAAAACATTCCTTGGCCCCTTCCCCCATCCTGCTCCAGCTCCTACCTTTCCTCTACTCCACACTCCCCCCAGGCACAAGTGCTGAAAAGAACTGCCTGCAGGCGCTGCCCTTGCACCCACCTAATCCAATATGGCACCCACTCCCTACTTCATGAGGCTGCTCTTGCCAAGGTCACCAAGCACCACCACGATGCCGTATCCAAGGTCTCCTTCTCTGTCTTCATCCTACTTAACAGTGAAATAGCTATGGACCCTGTGGACCATTCCTTCATTTAAAAAACGTTAGTTTTTCCTGGTTTTCCTCCTATCTCTTGGGCAGTTCCTGGTCAATCTGTTCTGCCAGCTCCTCTCTTCCTGCCTTCCAAATGTTGGGGTCCCTGGTCCTGAGCCCTCCTCTCTTCTCTCTCTACAATCTCTCCCAAGTGATTTTACTCATTCTCATGACCTCATATGACATCAAGATGTTATCATGTCCAAATGGATAGCTCCTAAATGTTTATTTCTTTGGAATTCCAGATCTCCATAGGGAACTGCCTGGCTGACGTCTCCAAAGACAACTCTTTTTTTTTTTTTTTAAGATTTTATTTATTTATTCGACAGAGATAGAGACAGCCAGCGAGAGAGGGAACACAAGCAGGGGGAGTGGGAGAGGAAGAAGCAGGCTCATAGCGGAAGAGCCTGATGTGGGGCTCGAACCCATAACGCCGGGATCACGCCCTGAGCCGAAGGCAGACGCTTAACCTCTGTGCCACCCAGGCGCCCCCAAAGACAACTCTTTATCTTGCTCGACACCTGCTTCCCCTTTAGTCTTTCCCCAACTCCGTTAACTGTCATCTTCATCCTCCTTCTCCCTCACTTCCCACATCCATTCCATCACCAAGTCCTGTGGGTTCTATTTGCGGGAGAATCTCCGATGTCCCCACATGCACCTCCTCCCTGCTTATAATCGCTTCCTTTCTGATGTCCTCCATTCTACTCTTCAGGTTATCGGCACAGCGATCTTTTGAAAATGTAAATTTAAAAACGTCTGAACTATACGCCCATGCCCAGAACACTTCGCTGGCTGCCTGCTGACTTGGAGAGAGGTGCTCAGTTCCTCCTGTGGCACACAGGGCCCTGCAGGAGCTGGCTTCTTGCTGCCCCTGCCGCCCCACCCCTCCCCAGGGCCCTTTCTGTCAAGCTTGCTGCATTGCAGCCACGCTGGCCCTCTCCTTCCAATTTCCGATGGCACAGTGTTCATAGCCACCTCGGAGCCTTGGCACGCAATTCTCGGCTCATCGCCTCATTCCTGCACCTCCTTTCATTCCCGGCTTAAGTGTCACTACCGCCAATCTAATTCCAATGCCTCCTCCTATTTCTCGTATTCTTCCCACTTGCGCTATCCATTTTCTTCCCGGCACTCATCGCAGCGGGTGATTATATAATTGTGTCCTTGCTCAGTATTAGCAGTTCGCCTCTCGGCGGACTGTAAACTCTGTGAGTGGAGGACCAAGGGTCTTTGGCTCACACCTGCAGCTCCGGTCCTGGCCCACAGAAGAAACTCAATAAATAGTCACTGTTGAATAAAAGCTAATAGTTCATGAGCTCTTACTATGTGTCGGGCAGCCTTCCAAGGACTTTGCCCTATTGTCTTATTCAATCCTCACCAGATCCCTGTGAGGTACGTACTATTCTCCACTTTAGAGGCAAAGACATGGAGGCACCGAGAGATTAAGTAACTTGTCCAGAGCCACCCAGCTAGGAAGTGGTGGAACTTGGATGTGAACTTCAGGCCCTCAGCTCTTCATGTCCTTGCTCTGCGACCACTCAAGAGTGAATAGACCCAGTCGGTTCTCAGGACATGGAGCTGTGGGGTGGCGGTTTCCAGTTACTTCTCTTGGGACTGAAGAGGGGGAACTTGGAACCTGGGGGCAGCCCCCACCCCGTCTGATTGCATTTCCATGGTACCTTAGCAGTACCGTGGTACCCAGCAGTTGGTAGGTCCGAGGGACCCTGGAGCCTCAGGCAGGCTGGGGGGTTGAGGGAGGCCCAGGGCTTCCAGACACCAAGGAAAAGGGGCCAGGCTGTTCTTGAGAAGGTCACCCTGGAAAGGAGGCCATCCTTAGTGCCAAGTCAGCGGCAGGGGCAGGGAGGAGGCTTGCCCGGGCATGTTCTGGTCGACGTGGTGCAGAGCTCACCGACCTAGGACCCTTGGGAGAAGGGAGTGTAGTGGTGGGTAAGCAAGTTTTAAAAATGGCATCAAATGAAACAATAATATTTGCATTTCCTAAATCCCAAAGCAGGGGAAGCAGTGGGTGGGTGTGGAGAAGCCACTGGCGGATCCCGCTTTGTCCTGCCTCTAAGTCTTTCCTCGCTCAGGCTGTTCCCTTTGCATCCGTTCCCCCTAACCCACAGCCCCTGCAGTCCCAAACCACATGTGGTGTTCTCTCTGCATTCTTCTCATGCCCTCTTTGGGGGCAAGGAATGGGACTTATTCACCCTCTTCCCCCAGGTCCTCATATTGTGCCTGGCACTTAGTAGGTTCTTTCTCATGTGTGCTGAACTGATGAATTCCCCCGATTCCTCCGGCTTGAGTTGGCTACTTCGTCCTCTGTGTTATCTTCCGAAACGGTACACACTTCTATCACAGTAGCTGGCCCATCGCACTTAAGGATTTTTTATTCCTCTGCCTCCCCAGTTAGAATGCGAGCGCCTTGGTGCCAGGGGCCATGCCCAAATCATCTTTGTATCTTCCATGTTGAGCACTTGTGTTAACTGAACGCATAACGCATGATCTTCCTTCCGTGGTCCCCTGAACCCCAGCCTCCTATGGTGCTTCCCTAGCAGGTCTGACTTTGGAGCAGTGCGCCCCCAGAGGCAGGGAGGTGAAACAGCAAGTGTGGAGCGGAGACCCGGGACCAGGAGACGGCTGGCTGCTGGCTGTCTGTTTGGAAAGCTCCTGGGGGTTTAGATTTCAGCTATACTTATTGCCTAAAGACCAGGGACAGCTCTGGGGGAAATGAGACACAGGCAGCTGCTTCCTAAACATAAACAATCGCCTTGAGAATCTGCTAAGTACCAGTCACTGGACCTATATTACTTCATTTTTTCGGATACCTACAAATAAGGTATCACGAAGATGAGGGCACAGAGGCTCAGAGAAGTTGGAAACGTCTTGCCTGTCTTGTCTTGTAAGGTAGACTGAACCCAGTGTCCATGGACACCTTCTTGACCACTACGTTTTTACTCCCTCAGGGGAGACTTGTAAATAGATCAGGTTATGCTCCCTTCTTTTTTTTTTTTTTTTTTTTAAGATTTTATTTATTTTTTTGCATGTATTATTTTCTGGGACCTTTCCATCCAGAATATGAAATTCTTCAGTTCTGGGAAACTTTCTTATATTACTTACTTGATAATTTATTTCCTTCAATTTTTTCTGTCTAGGGGCATATTAATTGGACTGCCAGGATCGAACCATTAATTTTTCTTAACCTCCTTTTTCTCCCCATTGTCTCTTTGTCTTTTTGCTTGACNGCTTTTTGAAGGCAGTCTTTCTTTTTGGGACATGAGTCTCCCTAGGACCAGGTTGAGATAGTCAAAGACGGAGGCGACGTGTGCCAGATCTCAGAGCTGACCACCAGGTGGTGCTGTTGGCCCAACATACGGTCCTACTACACAGGCCTTTTGGGGAGTGCGAACGTGCCTTGAGAAAGAAGCTTTCGATGTTGTCATCAGAGCCACGGGTCCTTGACCGTGTTTCCATAAGTCACCTCATTTGAGCCCCCGAACTGCCAACGGAGTTGGCATCTCCTTTGTATGGAGCCTCAGAGAATTTAAGTGATTGGAGTGAAATTCCCAGAGTTAAAATCAAAGAGTCGGGATTTGAAACCAGGTCTGTTAGATTCCAAATCTGCGGATTCTTGGGCTGTAAAGGAAGACAAGACCTGACTCGTGAGTTTTACAGCACCTTCCAGCCTCGGTTTTACCTGGCCCAGCTGAAAGTGGATTATCTGGGAAACGGCTGCACAATGTCAGACTCCTGGCCGAGTTTCAAGGAACCGGGGTCCTCCAGAGATTCTGTGGGGGAACACGGGCATTTCTGCGCCCTGTAGAGCACTGTGCTGTTTCTTTTCTTGACAAGTGATGTTAGTCATTGGCCTTTTCACATTTTTGTACATTCATTCTCTTGGTGGAAACTGCAAATTCAGCTTGTAGTTATGGAGGATTCATGTGACCTTCTGGAAAATACCATCTTGCATCTTCCTGTTTCTGAACCCATAAGTCAGCTTTTCTTTTATTTTCCTCATTTTTCAAGAAGATACATGTTGGTCTGTATTGCTGGTTGTAATTGTATAAACAGAAACAAATTCAATAAAGAACAGGGGTGCGTAGGACAAGTGGGGATAGAGGGGAGGCATAAAACCATTGATCATAACAAGAATATTAGTACCTCGTTAGCAAAACAATTGCTCAGCTACCAATGTCCTGGGAGACTGATGAGAGCCTGGGCCAGGAGGAGTCACGTTGGCCACGATGCAGGCTTCCGTGTATGGTCTTTGATGTGTTAGGGATGAGAGGCCCATTATATCTAACCTTCAGAACAGCCTATGTGGAGGATGTTATTGTCCTTATTTTATAGAGGAGAGGCCACAGCATCATGGCTCAAAGCGTGGGCTCTGGTGTCGGGTCCCTACATTGAAGCCTACCTCTTCCACGGAGCTACAGGCCCAGGTCTACCAGATGTGTCTGTGTATTTGCAGGTGTCCCGCTCTGCCTGGGACCCACAGAAGCCTCGAGGTTGGTACTGGGAAGGGGAGGCCCACATGGAGGGGGCGGTCAAGTCTGCAAAGATCAGACTTGAGCGGAGGGTTTTAGGATGCCTTTGGGATCTGGGACATTTGGCCGCCTGCTTTGTATCCTTCACATTTCCCATCGCTTGGGGCCCCTCAGTCCTTTCCCTTACTATGTCTTTTGCCCAAATGGATGATCCCTGAGTCCTTTCTCCAACCACCTGGAATGTCCCACAGAACCTTACTCTTTATACACTACCCCGGCGCTCAGGAAGAGGCACTTCACAGCCCTGTGCCCATCCCTTGGCCTCCTCGTGCACCCACATCTTCTGCTAAGACTTATTCTTATTCGTGATGATGCCCTCCTTCTTCCTCCATTCATCCTCCCACTTTCTCCTAAGTAATCCAATAGGAAATATCTTGGAAAAAATAATTTTGGTTTTTTTTTAGTTTTCTAGGAGAAAGTGGACCCCAAGTTTTTTTCAAAGTATAAGCACTGAGCTGGATTCTCCAGGCCCTCCCCCTAGACGAACCCTGCCTCCCAGTTGGGAATATTCCTGGTCATTCCCTTTAGACCTGGCTCCTCTCCGCAGGACTCCAGGCTTCTTTTCTTCTCTGTGAGTGCCTGGACCGGTCTGCCCAGGAATCTGAGCTGGGGAGTGGCCTGTGCTGGGCTCTGTGGTGATCGCCAGGGCCCAACAGGAATTGATAACTTCCTGTGTGGTCAAGTGTGAGCTAAGCATTCTCTAGGTTTATATTTCTGATCCTCACAATGACCCTGCAAGGCAGCTATTTTTGTGCCCATTTTGTAGATGAGTGAACAGGGTACAGAGAGGTGAAGTAACTTGTCCAGTTTTCTCAGGTACAAACTGGCAGAGTCAGAATTAGAATCCAGATGTTAAAGTCCTTATTCTTTCTACTGTTCCTTGGGTTGAAGCCCAGGGTGGAAGGGGGTTGTGGAAGCATCATGGGATGGGCAGTGTATTAGTTTCCAGTGGCTGCTACAAGAAATTACCACACAGAGTAGATTTACAACAGAAATGTATTCTCACCGTTCAGGAGGCCAGAAGTCTGAAATCAAGGTGTCGACAGGGCCACATCTCTGAAGGCTCGAGGGGAGAATCCTTCTTGCCTCTTCCAGCTCTTGGGGTTCTTGGGCACAAGGGGGCACCACTCCAATCTCTGCTTCTGCCTTCATGGGGGCTTCTCCCCTCCCTGTCTCTCCTCTATGTGTTTCTAGAAGGACACTTGTCATTGGCTTTGGAGCCCACTTGGATAATCTGGGATGATGTTATCCAGATATCTTTAACCTCATTACAGCTGCAGAGACCCTTTTCCCAAATATGGCAGAATTCAGATGTTTGGGGAGGTGGACATGTCTTTTGGGGGCCACCCTTCAACCCATGACAGACAGCCATCTTCCAGCAGGGAAAGCAGGAGTTCTTTTGTCTCTGGAGCTCCAACAGCTAAGGTTGGGGCCAAGAAGAGTGGAAGCTTAAGGGACACAAGTTTTTACTCGTTATAAATAAGAACTTTCTGGTGAGTCAGAGTGAACCGAGGTGGCCTGTGCTCCCTGTGGAGGCAGCAAGTTCCTGTCACTACAGGTGAACAATCAGGGCTGATTTATCCTTTGGCGTGGTGGACACAGGGCATATAATACTGTAGAGGCCCTTGAACATGTTTTAATTGTTTTTAAAATCAGTAAAAAGGAACTTTTTACTTGAAGAAAATATTTTATTATGTAATTTTCATATATTAATCGCTATACCAATGCAGTGGTAAACTATGGCTTAAAATTTATTTTGTTTTAATTTTTTTAATTTTTTTTTAAGATTTTATTTATTTATTCGACAGAGATAGAGACAGCCAGTGAGAGAGGGAACACAAGCAGGGGGAGTGGGAGAGGAAGAAGCAGGCTCATAGCGGAGGAGCCTGATGTGGGGCTCGATCCCATAACGCCGGGATCACGCCCTGAGCCGAAGGCAGACACTCAACTGCTGTGCCACCCAGGCGCCCCTTTTTTAAAGTTTTTAGTTTTAGTTCCATTGCAGGTATTATACAGGTGTTTCAAGTGTACAATGTAGTGATTCAGCACTTCCATACATCACCTGGCGCTCATCATGACAGGTGCCCTCCTTAATCCCCATCTCCTATTTCCCCCATCCCTCCACCCACCTCCCTTCTAGTAGCCATCAGTTTGTTCTCTATAGTGAAGAGTCTGTTTCTTGGTTTGTCTCTCTCTTTTCCTTTCTTAAATTCCACATATGAGTGAAATCATATGATGTTTGTCTTTCTCTGACTGACTTTGCTTTGCATGATACACTCTAGCTCCATCCACAATGTTGCAAATGGCAAGATTTCATTCCTTTTTATGGCTGAATAATACTCCAGTGTCCATCTATGCCATATCTTCTTTATCCATTTGTCTATTGTTGGACACTTGTGCTGCTTCTATAATTTGGCTATTGTAAATAAATCTGCAACAAATGGAGGATTACATGTATCTTTTTGAATTAGTGCTTTTGTATTCTTTGAATAAATGCCCAGTAGTGTGATTACTAGATTGTACAGTAGTTCTATTTTTAATTTTTTGAGGAACCTCCATACTCTTTTCCATAGTGGCTGCACCAGTTTGCATTCCCACCAGCAGCGCACAAGGATTCCTTTTTCTCCCACATTCTTGCCAACACTTGTTGTTTCTTGTGTTTTTCATTTTAGCCATTCTGACAGGTGTGAGGTGGTATCTCATTGTGGTTTTGATTTGCATTTCCCTGATGTTGAGTGATGTTGAGCATCTTTCATGTGTCTGTTGGCCATCTGTATAACTTCTTTAGAGAAATGTCTGTTCATACTTTCTGCCCATTTCTAATTAGATTATTCATTTTTTAAAAAAGATTTTATTTATTTATTTGAGAGAGAGAGAACAAGTCAGGGGAGGAGCAGAGGGAAAGGGGAAGCAGACTCCTCACGGAGCAGGTAGCCTAATGTGGGGCTCGAACCCAGGACCCTGAGATCATGACCTGAGCTGAAGGCAGATGCTTAATGGACTGAGCCACTCAGACAACCCAGGATTATTCATTTTTTGAGTGTTGAATTGTATAAGTTCTTTATATATTTTGGATGCTAACCCTTTATCGGATATGTCATTTACAAATATCTCCCATTCCACAGGTTGTCTTTTACTTTTGTTGATTGTTTTCTTCTCTGTGCAGAAGATTTTCATTTTTGGGTAGTTCCAATAGTTTATTTTTACTTTTATTTCCCTTGCCTCAGGAGACATATCTAGAAAAATGTTGTTGTGGCTGATTTCAGGGAAATTACTGCCTGTGTTTTGTTTCAGGATTTTTAAGTTTTCAGGTCTCACATTTTGATTTTTAATCTATTTTGAATTTATTTTTGTGTAGGGTGTAAGAAAATGGTCTAGTTTCATTCTTTTGCATGTAGCTGTCTAGTTTTCTCAACAACATTTCTTGAAGAGACTATCGTTTTCCCATTGTATATTCTTGCCTGTTTTTTTAAATTTATTTTTATTTATTTTTGTAAAAAGATTTATTTATTTCAGAGAGAGAGAGTGGGGGGGGAGGGGCAGAGGGAGTGAGAAAATGCTCCAGCAGACTCCCTGCTGAGCGCAGAGCCCAAGACGGGGCTCAATCCCAGGACCCTGAGCTCATGACTTGAGCTGAAATCAAGAGTCAGCTGCTTAACCAAATGAGCCAACCAGGTGCCCCTCTTGCCTCTTTTTTTTTTTAATCAAAGATTAATTGACCATATCATTGTGGGTTTGTTTCTGGACTTCCCATCATGCTCCACTCATCTGTCTGTTTTTGTGCCAGTGTCATACTGTCTTGGTAACTACAGCTTTGTAGTATAACTTGAAATCTGGAATTGTGGTGTCTCCAACTTCATTTTTCTTTTTCAAGATTGTTTCGGATCTTTGGGGTCTTTTGTGATTCCATACAAATTTTAGGATCATTTATTGTCGTTCTGTGAAAAATGCTGGTGTTATTTTGGTAGGGATTGCATTAAATGTGTAGATGGCTGTGGGTAGTATGGACATTTCAACAATATTTGTTCTTCCAGTCCATGAGCACAAAATGTCTTTCCATTTGTTTGGGTCAAAAATGTGATTTTTAATATTTGTTTGGTGGAGGAAGGGGCCCATGAAAGCAGAAGTGCCTAGAGCCCGTGAAAGTCATCATGTGGCTCTGGCTAGACTATAGCTTGGTGGAGAAGCAATGGCGAAAGGGGACCTGAGTGCTGGAAGGGGGCTGTCACCATTCCCTAACACCCTCATCCATGCTCTGGTACTTATTTACTTTGGGGTTTCATCCACCCAGTGGACAAGGCCCTCTTGCGAGGATGCCTGCGTTAGATTGCTTGGAGCAGACACTTGAGGGTGGCACCCCTGCAGCTTGTCATTGATGGCATCTCAAGTGCCCACATTTTGTGAGCATTTGTTAAAGGTTAAACAACAACAATGACAATAATAATAATGCATACATCCCTTGGGAGGGAAGGGAAGAGGACTCACATTTTCTGAAAACATGCATTCTTCAGGTACTCTACAGAGTTATTTTATTTTCACTTTTTATACATCAGAAAAGTGAAGCTCAGAGACATTAAGAAACTTGCCCAAGAAAGAGCCCAGATGTTCATTGACAGATGAATGGGTAAAGAAGTATATATACTTGTGTGTGTATACACATACACACACACACACACTAGAATACTACTCAGTCATCAAAAAAGGAAATCTTGCCATTTGCAGCAACATGGATAGAACTAGAGGGTATTATGCTAAGTGAAATAAGTCAATCACAGAAAGACAATTATCATGTGCTCTCACTCATATGTGGAATTTAGGAAACACAACAGAGGATCATGGGGAAGAGGAGAAAAAGTAATACAAGAAGCAATCAGAGAGGGAGACAAACCATAAGGGACTCCTAATCATAGGAAGCAAACGGAGGGTGGCTGGCGGGGAGGTGCGTGGGGGATGAGGTAATTGGGTGATGGGCATTAAGGAGAGCATGTGATGTAATGAGAACTGGGTGTTCTATAAGACTGATGAATCACTGACCTCTACCTCTGAAACTAGTAATACATTATATGTTAATTAATTGAATTTAAATAAAAGAATAAAAAAAGAAACTTGCCCAGGACTTTAATAGTTAATATGCAATGGACTCAGGTCTATTGGAAGCCAGGTCCGTCTGATTCCCCTGGAATCATTGCATGGCATTGCCCCCAGATTCCTGGACAGCATGTTGCAGAAGAGGGAGAGAAATGCTGGATGGGGGAGGGGAGGCCAGAGTTGGGATGAAGCTTCTCATCCAGGATTTTTGGGCTCTGGAGCCCTAGTGTGGTTGGACTGAAAGGAAATGGACTGGGAGGTCAGCAAGCGCAGAGCCTTATTCAGGCTGAAAGGGGAGAGAATGCTCTGTGGCCTGGGCTGCAGCATTCCCGCGGGTGAAATGCGAGTAGGTGGACGTGATTCTGCATTCCAGGACGGGATTCATCTGTTCCCTGGCCCTCCTGCAGCTCGTCACCCCAGCTAGCTTGGAGGCCCCTCGGGAGCAGGGAATAAGTCTTTCATCTTATGGACCCAAAATTATTATTTCAGTATCCTCTTCGAGATTTTTTTTTTGTAANAGCAGGGAATAAGTCTTTCATCTTATGGACCCAAAATTATTATTTCAGTATCCTCTTCGAGATTTTTTTTTTGTAAAGATATTTTTTATTTATTTATTCAACAGAGATAGAGACAGCCAGCGAGAGAGGGAACACAAGCAGGGGGTGGGAGAGGAAGAAGCAGGCTCATAGCAGAAGAGCCCGATGTGGGGCTCGATCCCATAATGCCGGGATCACGCCCTGGGCCGAAGGCAGATGCCCAACCTCTGTGCCACCCAGGCGCCCCTCCTCTTCGAGATTTTTGCCTCAGTGGGTACCCCTCGTATTCCTATGTACTGAATATGAGCCTTAAAATTAACTTTACTTTTCACAAAAGTGACTCCTGTCCTAAGCCAGAATATTTATGAAATCATGGCCTTCATTCATTCATTCATTCATTCCTTCTACAAGTCTTGGTCGAAATGCCTATGGGGTGGTCGGCTCTTCTCGATGCTGAGGAAACAGGCCACGTCTCTACCTTGTGGAGATTATATCTCCTGGAGGAGCTGGAGAATAAATACATATGCAAGAGAATTTCAGATAATGAGAACACGTCTGGAGGAAAGGGGCATGGTGATGTATTAGGTAAATTACAAACACACACAGGACAGCACGAAATCGCTGAGAAACACTACCGACCTTTACTACATGCGATGTGTTGTGACATTTTCTCTTCTTTTCCATTTTATTTCTACATATGCTGCCTGTGAGCCACTAAGACTGAGGCACTCATGGGTTGCAGTCTGGGCTTGGAAAACCACTGGATAGGTGGAGGGACGCATGGACGGTTACTTTTGAAAGGATGGCCAGAGACGGAGCTGGAGCAGGGGATCGGAGCGGAGAAGGCGGAGCTATGTGAAGATCTAACACGGAGAGGATTCCTGGCAGAGGGGATAACAAGTGCGAAGACCTTGAGGGGGACTGAATTTAGGTTCCATGTGCTTGTGCTGTGTGTGTGTGTGTGTGTGCATATGTATTTTACACGGTCCATGTATTCTAATACAGATGAAAATAATTATATAAGAATTGACATAGAAAATTTCCTTTGTGAACACGTACATTAGTCTCCTATTGCTTTAGTAACAAATCGCCACAAATTTAGTAGCTTAAAACAAACAGATTTATTCTCCTACAGTTACGGAGGTCAAAAGTCCAAAATGGGGAGACAGGGCTGTGTTCCTTCTGGAGGCTCTCAGGGAGCATCCATTTCCTTGCCTTTTCCAGTTTCCAGAGGCCTCCCACATTCTTTGTCTCATGGCCCCATCACCCCACTCCCTGACCCAGACCCTCCCGCTTCCCTCTCATAAGGACCCTTGTGATTCCATTGGGCCCACTGGGAAAATCCAGGACAACTGGTTATGAAATTTAATCACATCTACAAAGTCCCCTTTGCTGTGTAAGGTATTCACAGGTTCTGGGGATGAGGACTCGATGTCTGTGGGGGGACCTTATTTAGCCTACCCACACCATGTGTGTAGGCTGTTGGTGAACTCTCCTGCGCAGCTTTGTCCAATGGGCTGTGGGCGCCGGGAGCCTAATCACTCTTGCGGACTGGTTAAATAACTGGGAAGAGTCCCGATTCCTCACTTCCTTCTGCCCCTGTACTCTTCTTTCTCTGCTCTTCTGGAAATATATCCACTCACAGGAGTCACCTTGGTCAAAGGTGAGCCAGGACCCATTGACCGTGGGGGACTGGGAAACTCCCACCCTGTTCTGCTCCGGCTCCTGCAAGACTTCCTGTGCGAGGGAGCCGGGAGGGACTTTGGAGAGTTCAGGTTCTGCTCCCTCAGCTTGCACAGGAGGAAAACGTTCCAACCCTTTTCCTTCTATGGCTTCATTTGACCTTAATCATAACTCACTGGTATAGGATTGTTTTACCTTCAAAACACATGGTCCCCCTTTTTCATTTTTTTCTGTGGCTCCTTTAGTAAATGACAGGTATCAGCCTTTCCATTTTACAGATGAGGAAGCGGAGGCTTTGAAAATCAGGGAAGAAAAGCAGGCCTAGAGCTCACGTGTTCTGACTTCTCACCCCAAACTCCTTCCATTAAGCTTCCCAGCTTCTTTTTATTTTTAAGTGTCCAAAGTATCTGAATTCCCAGAGCCCTTCTGGAAAGTTTTGCTACAGGGAAGAATGATCCCTTGTGTTCTGTGAAGTGCCAAGGAGCACAAGTAAAAAGCTCTACAGAGACAAAATTTAGTTCACCATATGGTGGTGATGGTGGGGGGGACATTCAGTATTGTCCAAACTGATCGGATTGGCTGCCTAAGGAGAAATGGGGAACCGATTCCTTGTCGCTGGACGGTTCTTAGCAGAGGCTGGACTTGGAAATGGTTAACCTTATTTAGATAATCTTTGAGTTAAAGGTTTAGCCACAGGCTTTCAAGACTCTAAGAGAGCGAACCCCCACACTGAACTCCCCCGGTCTCTCTCTCATCCATCTTGGCCGACTAACCATCGGGCTTCGGAGGAGGGAAAGGGAAGGGGGCACAGAAAATGGGTCTTACAATGAGGGTGGGGGCTGGTGGAAATGAAACCTCAAGCAGGCGGCCCTCCCCATAGGAGATAACAATCAAATTATATACATTTTAAATGGCGTTCTTGGGTCTTAGTGATTTTCATATGAAAACTCGGCTTGGAGTCCTTGGCATCTGTTTCTCCTTTTAGGACAGAAACCAAGAGACTATTTACATATTCTTAGGGCCCTATCACCAATTAAATCTTTACAGAGCCTCAGTCCTCCCTGTCCCCCACCCCACCCCCACCCCCTACCAACTCTCTCCACAGTTAGGATTGAATTTCTTGGCAGACGGTGGTTGCCGCTCTCCTTGGTGATTTATTTGTTCAGTTGGATTACTATTCATCTCTAGCCTGGGCACTTCAGGCCTTGGCGTCTACTTTCCGATTACGGGGAGGTGACCCTGCTTGGGGACCCTCCCCAGATTGGGCTGAGGGGCCATGCCAGGAGTGCATTCCTTCAGGCGCCGCGAGGCGGCCTGTCTCTGTGTCATCCCTCGGCACCCCCACCCATCCCTCCCCCTTCTGGTGACAGAGCTTCCTCTGGGAGATGAGGGGGCACAGCTGGGTGACGTCACTAGGAATGCCCCGGGGCCGGTGCAGGGGCTGGAAGGAGCAGAAACGAGATGTCCCTGGGAACAAGTGGACGGCCCGTCTCATCATTTGCCTCAGAGTCGATCTGGTCCTACAGAGAGCGACGACCCTGCTCAAATGTCTGAGGAAATTGTCTCTGGTGGCACGCACCCCACAGCTCGTCCCACCTCACTGTCGGCCTTGCTCACTCTGCCTCTGGGGCTCCCAAACGGCCTCGCCTACCACCCCCCCCCCGCTCCTGACCAGCTCTGTGACCTTGTGTGGGTTACGCACCCTCTCTGAGTCTCCCATGGGGCCAACAGTGGGTCCTGCCTCCCGGGGCTTGGGGAATAAAGGAAGTGAGGTCTCTGGAGCCCCGGCACACAGTAGGGGAGAGAGAGCTGTTGGTCGCAGTAGTCTGTGGTGGTCTTAGAACTCAAAGGTAGAGGCCCACAGAGGACACACGCCGTTTCACTCACCAGATCACGGAGTCTTGCCTTTGTGTCTTGGCTACATACCAGGTAAGGGGAGGAGATCCAGGGCAGAGGCAGAAAGGGTGAACTTGGACGTTAGCCTCACAGAGCCTCAGGATAAATCAGATGCTTTATCTCTAAAGGGAAGATGATACACATCTCAGTATGACTGCTGAGTTTGGGAGAAGATCATGTATGGAAAGCTCAGGACTGAGACTATTTCATACATCGGAGCTACTGTTACCATTTCTGACAATCTAGTAAACCACTAGCAATACTTCAGGATAGTACTTACAGTACTACGACGTTCGTAATAATAAGAACCAACGCCTGCACTCTAGGACCTCAGTGTCTAGTGGGTGAGACAGGCCGCTAAGCAGGGAAAGAGAAGGAAGCACTAAGTGGCAGTCGCTAGCCCAGTGCCTCTGGAACCAGATGTGGCCTGGGTTCAGTCCCTCCTTGTCAGTAGCTGTGTGATCGTGGGCAAGTTACTTCGCATCCCTCTGCCTCTGTTTTCTCCTCTGTGAAATGTGGATGATAATAATCCCTATGTTGAAGGGTTGGGGTGAGGAAGGAATGAATTAGGAAACATAAAACCAATGTGTGGTGCCTGCCTATGGTTACTGCTATGGAAGCACTGGCTTCCACTGTCACCGGCAAGTGGCTAATACCATGCAGGGCACGAGGGGGGCCTTCTGGGGGGGGGTGACACTGATGTCGGCCCTGGAAGGTTAAGGGAATAATTTCCAGGTATGGGTGGGGGGTGGGCAGAGGTGGAGGGAAGAGCTGGAGCCAGAAAGTGGAGAGGGGTGGTTCGACTAGAGCGTGCAGCTCTGGGCTGGTGACTGGAGTGTGAGACGGGAGTGAAGGAGGATGGGCTGGGTCGGCTGGTGAAGGCACCCTGAGGGAAGGGGCTTGGGACCCCTCCTCTTGGAGGTGACAGCTGGTCTGTGTTCTGGGGGCAGGAGTCGGGCTGCTCTGTGAAGGATGGTTTGCAGCAGGGGCTCTCCATCCGCACTACTCACTGGTGTCTACTGGAACGCTTCAACAAACAACGATGGGATGGGACTTGAGCAGAATGCACTTGTTCAGCTCAAGTGGGGGGACCACTGTCATATGGGGGAAGAGCGGCTGAAGACTGTAAGTGTCTTAATACAATTCGGGGGTGATGGAGCCTGAACCAGAAAAGCAGGGTGTACTGACCGAGAGAGAGACAGAGCGATACAGGGGGTGATGGTGGTGGCTGGCAACGTACCTGTCTTCCGCTGGGAGCCTTTGGCCTCATCTCTCGGGCTGGGGATCCCACACGGATTCAGGAGGCAAGAGGTGTGCTGTCACGATCTGGCAGTTCTGAGCATGTGCGTTTTGACAAGCATCGGGAGTGTGAGCTAAGCCAGGGAGGATTCCCAAATTCTCCCCAGTTCATGAGGTTGTAACTCCATTCCCCTCCTCTCACCAGACTTTCTCCCTAGGACAGGCTCTGATGTCATGGGTTCGCTGTCTTGGTGGGGTGGGCTGGGCCTGGGTGGGTGCAGGCGCGGGGCAAGCTCGCCAGCCTTTGAAATCAGAGCTGATTGCTTTCAATAATGTCAAACTTTAAAATTCATTTCTCATGTTGGGGAACATTTCTCAGGCAGGGCAGGATGGCCCAGCCCCAGAACACTGGCCTAATCCTCTTTCACTTTCAAGGCCCACAGACACCCGCCATTTGCATGACGTCATGGCTCGGAGACTCCCTTCCCTAATAACCCCCAAGTCACTCTTGTTCTGGCTAATAAGCCAGGGGCTCAGCTCTGCCAGGGGCCATGCTGTGGGTCTGCTGTCGCCACTCTCCTGTGGTGTCTGGCGTGTTACCTTTCCCCCTTCCAGCTTGTCTCAAGGCTCTTGCCTTTAATTCTTCACAGAGATGGTTCTGAGGACACAGACATGACTAGGAAAAAGAGAACCCCATATGGAAAAATCTACTGAGGGCAAAGAAAGTACTGCATAAGCACTGGACAGGAAGCCAGGAAGGCAGAGTCTTCTTTCTGGGTTGGTCACTCTTTCACATGGGTCTATCACCTCTTGTCTTTGGGCCTCAGTTTTTCCATCTGCAGACTATGAAGCCAGCTGGTCTCCACTGTTCTGATCTGCTTTACTGTCTTATGGCTTTTTGAGGATGAGTTTCAACCACTGATTAAATCCAGATCTTAAGGGCTAAGGCCTTTATAGGATGTTTCTAGAGTATGATGTAGGGAGGACATTCAAGGAAAACACTCAAGGAACACCCACCTAAAGAACGAGGGAGAGAAAGAGAGTGAGCATTTGTTGGTATCTGGTGTCTACCAAGTACACTTGAGATTTCTACATTCCTGATGCATTGACTCCTTGCACTAGCTCTGTGCGGTTGGGGTTAGACACACCATGATGTTGATGGAGAGATTGAGACTTGGAGAGTAAACAAGCCTTCTCAGCTGAAAGAAATGAGATATGAGCCAATTCTATCCAACTCTGAATAGTAATGGCAGCCACAGATGTAATGCCAACTGCAAGGAACTAAGTGTTTACCATGTTTCAGGCTCTGTCCTAATCATCTTAATTTATTCCACATCGCAACCCAATGAAGTTGGTACTATTAAGATCACCATTTGTAGAAAAAGAATCTGAGGTCTGAGAGGATCCTTGTTCAAAATAGAACAGTTGGGGGTGGGGGGAGCCTGGGTGGCTTAGTCACTTAAGCATCTGACTCTTGATTTCAGCTCAGGTTCTGATCTCAGGGTCAAGAGATCCAGCCCTGAGATGGGATCCGTGCTCATCGGAGAGTCTGATTGAGACTCTCTCCCCCTCCCTCTGTCCCTCCCCTTCTCGTGCACGCACACATGTGTGCACACACACACACTCTTTCTCTCTCATAAATAAATAAATAAATCTTCAAAAAACAAAATAGAGCAGCTGGTTGGTGTTCGGGCTGGGATATGGGTCCCAGTCTTCCTAACTCTAGAAACTGTGGGCAAAGAGTAATTATAGACTGAGACCACAAGAAGAAGCTAGCTGGAAAGTGTCAGTGTCCCTATATGCCAACCATCTCCCTGCTCCAGGGACAGCTAAGTAAGTGGTTGATGTATTCTGTGCCCTGTCCCTTATTCCAATCCTACAGGATCTTCCAGAGATGGAACTCAGTGGCCTCCAACATAGCATCCATCTCAGAGAAAGTTAATAAGTAGGTGCAACCAGATTTCCTTCTTGGGGAATTTGACCTTGGAAATGGTGAGAGAATGAGGCAGCTGGCACAGGAGGCTGAAGATGAAAGCTCGTGACATACAGGGAAGGTGGTGAAGTGCACAGAGCTTTCTAGAAGCAGAAACTACTAGAAGGAGAAGAGGCACACAGAATCAGCAAGAGCAGGCCGGCTGGGAGCTAGAGAGCAGCACGTGCCTGTGGGGCTACACGTGTCTGTGGGGCTATACGCCCCTGAGAGCAAAGCGGTCAGGGCTCTGCTAAGAGGACAAAGCCATCGGTTCCAGCAAGTGCTCTGGCTTCGGCACGGTTCCCCCATCCAGTCCTGGGAAGCCGCATTCTTGCACCCCGGTAAGACCCCTCTGTCCCCGCTGGCATCCTGCCAGTACCCACTCCTACATCCACCTCTTGCATTCCTAGTATTTAAGAGATTTTCTAATCCTGCCACCAAAGAAGCTTGGCCTAAAACACCTGCCAGCCTAACTGTGGAGTCTGGGAAGAGCAAATTCAGTTTTCGTCTCATTATTTGTTTTTTTTAATTTTTTTTTACCGGCTCTGCTCCATGATATTGAGGTGAATTACAACTCCTTCCCACAAAAAATTCTCAAATACACACATATATATGTTATATGAATATAAATATATGGAATAATGATATAAATATATAAAAATATATATTTATAAAGCATATATAAATATAAAATATTTATAAATATATTAAATAAATAAATAAATAAATAAGGCATGTTCCTGGCACATAATAGGTACTCAATAAGTAATATATATGCTCAGTAAATTATATTATATATTATATTATATTATATTATATTATATTATATCATTTTATTTCCACAATTACCTTATGAGACAGGTGGCAATTAATCCCATTTTACAGAGAAGGAAATTCAGGCTCTCAGAGTTTAAGTGACTTGTTAAGTTCTCGTGGCTTGAAGGAAAGACGCAAAATCAACTTTGAGCATTTTTAGTGGCCAAAGCAAAAATAAAGACCTGGTCGGTTGTGGGTTCGTATCACTCTGGGCTCTGGGAGAGGTGCTACTAGCAGTCTCTTCACCTTGGTTTGGTGGTGGTGGCAGTGGGGCATGCTTCCCATGATCACACAGAGAACAGAGCTTGCGGTCTAAGCAGGGGCCCCTCTCTCTTTTCTTCCTTCCCCATGCACTCCTTCCTTAATTCCTGGGGGCAAATAAAAGAAAAAAAAATAACCAAACTGACGGGCCACCTTTAGTTTGCTGTTTAAAACAAAATAGCTCTATCATATTCCATGAAAGGGTAAACAGTGACTTCTCAGGACTTAGATCACTTACTCGGGAAGAAGATGCTGAGTGAAAAAACACTAATTTTAGCAACAGAACGGTCACTCTGGGCATTTTTGAGAAGCAGCACTCATCGATGATGGCCTTTTACTGTTCATCCTGAAATTCCATTGTGGACCAATGAAATTCAAGTGCGCAGGCAATGCGGGCTCTGCCGGCGGGTTGCTCATCATGACTTTACATACTTGGGCTGGAATTCATTAGTGACTGGGTGCTGAGTCCCGGGAGCACACACCCAACCCAGCTGTTTGGAAGATGAGAAATAAGCCAACCAAGTGAGCAGGTTCTGACTTCTAGGTGTGCCTTACCTCCCAGCGTGGCTGGAGTGGCTGGAGCCAACTGCGGACAGGTGCGAGAGGCCCAGGCTCCAGCGCCTCGGCGTCCTGCTCCTCTAACCTGTGCTTGGTGTCGGAGTCCTAGCTCCGGGCTCTGGTCTCCGTCTCCTCTGGCCCTTCTCCTCCCGCTGGCAGCCCGTTCCTCCGCTTCTGGCTCCCTGTTTGGCGCCTGGCCCTGAGCACTGCCTTGATCTGACCGTCACTTGTGGCTTCTGATAAGAGACGTTCTCTTGCCAGATAGAGGCCCAGCCGGGAAGTCCCTGGAGCAGGGATTCGGGGAGTGGGCTTCAGAGTCCAGGCGTGTGGGGTTCTAATGCCAACCTACCACTGGTCAGCACTGTGACCTTAGGAAGCCACGCCCCCTTTCTGAGCCTCAGTTTCCTTATCTGTATAACACAGGTGATGAGCTCTACCTCTCCGGAGTATGAAGAGGGTTAAATGAAGGAGAGTTACCACAAGGCTGGCTCATGGGAAGCTCTTGACGGTTGCTGGTTTGTTTTATGATGTGAGATTTTGAGTACATCTCTATATGGGGTGCTAGGAGTAATACAGAAAACCCAGGTCTCTCCAGCACCATGCATGCATTCTTAGTGCTTTTTTCAAAGGTCCTGCCTCATAATAAGCATTCTGAGGCATTACCACATTTCTAATTCACAGATCAGGAAACTGAGGCACAAAAGGAGGAACGAGGACACCCTGTATTCCGGCCAGCAAGTGGGGAAGTCTGGATTCGAACCCAGGCCTCCTGACTCCCAAGTCCAGAAAGCAGCACCAGCGGCTGCTTTGATCTCCCGGAGCTGCTGTCCAACAATGTGCCAAGGGAAGGGAAGACGGAGGAGAGGCGCTGCGCCCCAGCGGCCCCTCCTCTCGGAGTGCCGGCTGGCTGCCGGGCAGGAGGAATTCGAGCGGCTGGCTTGTGCTCATGCTTGAGGAATGTCTTGAGAAGTCGTGCCTAAGCCCTCTGTATCTGACTCATCATCTCCCCGTCTCCAGGAGTGTCAGAGAAGAGCTCCCTTAATCCCTCCTGTCCTCGGTCCCAGGCTTTCATTTGTCAAACTAAAAATATTCCCTCCGGGAACCTCCTTTTGCCAGCGGTTGAAGGAGGTATAAGGGGAATGGCGTTTCAGTGTCACTTCCTGACAGCGCCTCCTTATTGTTCAGCGGCCAGGGAAACAGAGATGGGGCAGCAGGAGCAAGGGGCCTCCGTCATTCTTGGGCCGGGGCCAGCCTGTTCATCTTTTTCCTGCAGGCTGGCTTCTCTTTTGCCTCGATCGAGCTCCAGACGATAGCGTAGCCCCCTGCCACCCGGCCCAGTCCCTCCGGGCTGCTGTGTTGTGATGCAGGCCAGGTGAGGACCAGAGAACTCCAAGTTCATTTCCTTTGTGGCCCGAGGGGAGGGTGGGCTGGCACGGTTGGTACTTATCTGCAAGGCTAGTTTACCTGTCAAGAGATATAGAGCTTGAAGGTAAGGGGGAAAAATTAGCCCTGGCCTCCGAGGTAAAACGGAAGTGGAACTCCTCAAGCCCAGCAATGGCAATGTTGGAAAGCCATCAAGGTTGGTCCTTGTTTCTCTCCTTTTTCCATTCTGTCTCTCCTCACAGCCTCTTGTTCCTTAGGGCTCCTCCTGAGTCCATGACCCTGATTTGGCCCCAAACCTTGGCTCATCGTCATAGAGCTACTATCTTGGGCCCCACTAGGGTGCCCAGTCATGCAGTGGGAGTAGACCATAGTGAAAACAAAGGAGCGTGGATTTGGGACCCAAGCTTGGGTTTAAACTCTGGCACTCCCCACCATCCAGCCATGTGAGCTTGAGTAAGGTGCCTCATTTCTGAGTCCCATTTACTGCTCTGTCATATCCATTGTACTAGCTATTGTGAAGGTTCATGAGATGGTGTGTGTAATCTGGTAGGAATGTGGCCTTATAAGTAGGGGAAGATCTCTCTCTCTCTCTCTCTATCTCTCACCCTCTCACCCTCTCTCCCTATTACATGAGGAAACAATGAGAAGGCAGCCCTCTGCAAGCCGGGAAGAGAGCCCTCACCGGAAACAACCCCTTGGACACCTTGGTCTTGGACTTTCCATCCTCCCCAAATGTGAGAAAATACTTTGCTGTGTAAGCCCCCTCGTGTATGGTGTTCACTAACAGGGAAGCCATCCGAGCTGCCTGAGACGTTGCTCTGGGAGAGGGGCACGGAGGCAGAGCCCAGGGGCCCATGCGAGCCCTCAATAATGTTTACTGAGCTGCCAAGCAGGGTTGGAGTGCCCAGGCAGAGGGAGAAGTCCACACCCATGCAGACCTTGCTGGCAGGAATCAGCTGGCACGCTTAAGATAAGAAACTCCACGTTTCACCCTGAACAGTGGTTAACCCGGGCTCTGGAGTCAGACAAGCTGAGTTTGAACTTGAACTCTGCGGCAAGCCAGCTCTGTGACCGTAGCAAAGCTAACTGACCTCTCTCGTCTCATTTCCTCGCCTGCCCAATGAATCACTGCTGTCCCTTCCCAGCGGTGTGGAGTAAATGGGACAACGCGTACATGGGGCACACGGTCCAATGCTTCACGCGCAGTAGGCTCTGGGTACTTCGGGCTGCTGCAGGTAATAATGGCACATATAGTTACTAATTACTAATAATTTTGCTCATATGATTTGCTTCACCTGCTTAAGCTAAAAAGAAGGCCATGCTTCTCTTATTATTTGAATTGAAACGTAGCCCCTGTGTCTCCATTAGAGGAATGGCTTTCTCTCTTTCCTGTGTCTCCCCTCCCACAATAGGCTCCAATTCCCAGAACGCTTGTTTGTATCAGACCTCAGCCCCTGGGGGGTCTGTCAGGTGCCAGTGTGCCTGAGGTGGGAGGTGGTGAAGGCTCTGGCCACCTTAAAGCCACCTCGGCCCAATAAGGTGACCTCATTGGCAGCCTCAGCTCCAGGTCTGATTGGGATCTCAACCCTCCTGTCCCCTCCCATTGGAGAACTCCTTCTTGGTAGGCCCTTCATGTCTTTTCTGTTTAGATGACCTCAACGGTACAAGCCAATTCTTCAGATGTTTGAATATTGTTGAATCTAACCACCCCACCCCCCGCTTCCATCTGGATCTGCTGGTCCCCTCTGCAGATCTGCCCATCCCTTCACCAGAAGACTTGAGTTCTACCAACAAAGGAATTCGGGGAGGGTGGCCTGGGACAAGTCTCCAACACTCCCTCCCCATGACAATGAAGTGAAGTGCCTACTGGCTTTATATATCTTCATGCCGACGGGACTATTCCAGCGGTCCTTTTTACAACAGGGAGGTCTGTTCCAATGACAATGAAGTCTCACATGTCATTGAATGTAAGATGTTGCAGTTTGTAAAAGAAAAATCATTAGTCAGTGCATCACCAAGAAAGAAAAATGCTTCCAGTCACTTATGACACACCATCCTCTGAAAGATACATCGTGAGTTCAGAGCCGTTAAAAATGTGGAATCTCGTGCATCTCAGAAATCAGTCACATTGTGAAAATATTAGCTAATATTCCTTGAGGATTCACCACGCACTTGGCCCTTGTCCTAAGAGTTTTAAATGAATTGATTTATTTAATACTCAAAACGGCCCCACGTAGAGGCTACTTTAGTAACCCCACTCTGCAGAGGAGAAAAGTGGGGCACGTGCTGGCTGCACGGCCTTCGTGGGGCACAGTGAGGGAGTGGCTGAGTCAAGCTCAGGCAGTCTACTGCCCCTCTTACCAGACATGAAACAGTAGAAACTTAAACATGGGAGCTTCATGTCCCTGTCTCTGTCTCTGCTTCTGTCTCTGTCTCTCTTCCATACCCACACCCATGGGATTTGAAAGTCCTTACTCCACTGGTTCCTTCAGATGCAATTAGAATACCCACGTACCTCGAAGATTAAGAAATTGGGGTTGGGATGACCCAGTAAGCCCTCTTCAGAAGGAGGCTTTGGTGCTCAAGTCCCTCGGGGGAGTGGAGGGAGTCCCCCACCGCACATCCTCTTAGGGCCACCAGAGCACACAGACTGCCCAGGAAATGGTTTTGCTTTGTTTTGTTTTTTTTATTAAGATTTTATTTATTTGAGAGAGTGAGAGAGAGCACAAGAGGGGGAGGGGTCAGAGGGAGAGGCAGACTCCCCACTGAGCAAGGAGCCTGATGCCTGACCGATCCTGTCCCCGGGACTCTGGGATCATGACCTGAGCCAAAGTCAGACGCTTAACCGATTGGGCCACCCAGGTGCCCCCAGGAGATGTCATCTAAAATAGAAATCTGGTTGAGCTCTTCTTCCTGGCTCTTTCCAATGGCCTTTGCTGAGCCTGGGATCCACTTACCCCTCACGAGCTGGCTTTCTCACGACGATACTAATAACAGGGACGATCAGACCCTTTTGGAAGGGCCTGAGCTGCTAGCAACAGAACACCCAAATAAAAACCAACTTCGCCAAATAGAGCTTTTGATTGATTGATTGATTGATTGAATGATTTTCCGTCTCTGCCTGAGGAGGGTCTCGAGGACGGCTCAGGTGCTGGCTCAGGATGTCAACCACTCGACTCCTCTCTCAGTCCTGCCACCTTTGCTTGCTTGCTGCTATGTGGCCTTATGGTTTTCAAGTGTCTACACCATCTCTGGGCACTTTATTCACATTCTGATGAGAAGGGGGAGGGGCTCTTTCTTTTTATTTGGGGAAGGAAGCCCTCCACAGGTGAGTTCCCTCAGCTAGGAAGCCAGAATTGGGTCACCTGTCTATACACTTAAGCCCGTTTCTGGCCAAGTGTACTGAGCTCAGCAGGGCCTGTAGATGTGTCCCCTGGGACTGGGGAAGGTCTCCCGCTCCCCAAGATCAAGGGAAGCCTGCACGCTGCCAGAACAGGAACAAAAGCAGGAAGGATGGATGGCTGCTGGGGAAGGAGCAGGCGGTGTCTGCCCCCGGCCTTCTTACCCCTTCCTCTCCTCCCCTAACCATCTCTGCCTCACGCACCCCCACTGTTCTCCACTTGCTGGGCCGGGGAGCAGAAGGTACAGAAGCTGCCTTCCCATCAGCCGGGTAGCCCCCCGGAATGTGAGTACTGGGAAGGGAGGGGACCCTCTGCTGTGCTCCCCACCTTATCCCCAGAGCTTACCACGTGCCTGACGCGTTGCAGGCAGTCAGTAAACACGGCAGTGAATGGATGAATGGATGCTGGCCCTGAGCCCGTGGGCCTTGGCCACTCTCTCAAGAATCAACACGGGAAGATCAGGCCTGCTGCCGCCCCAGGCCCGTGCAGGCGGTGTGTGCGTGAGTGTGTGCGTGCGTGAGTGTGCGAGTGTGTGTGTGCATGCACACTTACAGCTCCTCCCTGCCTCAGATTGAATTACTTAGAAACAGGCCTGCGCCAACCTGGCAGACGCTGTGTTTAACACAATAGTTCCCACAATTTCCCAAATTCTTTTGATTTGGCAAAATCCAAAAATAAAACAAAGTCCCCCTGCCCTGTCTTCTGCTCGGTCTGTCTCCGGAGCCCGTGCCCTGCTCGAGCAATGGGTTCCGCGTGTTTGGTGTGTACCCCAGAGCTTGCTAATCTGTCTTTCCTCCCTGCACAGGCTTCTGCCCTGCACCTGGCCTTCGTCCTGGCCTCTCCCTGGAGCTCGGGCTGCGGGTCCGGCCGCAGCACTCCCGGGGCGCACTCCCATCCTGCATTCTGGGTCCCCCCCTCCAGGACCTCTGTTGATGTAACTCTTTTGACGAGGACATTTTCCCTTGTCAAGAATCCGATTGACCCTAAGATGGGTGTAGCATTTCATTGCTACTGAAATGTCTTCAGCCTCTGGACTCTCAGTAAGCAGTGTGTGGTTGGCTCACTTCATGTAATTTGATTCCTAGACAACACGATGTGTGAGCTTTTATCCCTATTTTCTCACATGTGTCTAAGATTTCATGCAAATGAATTTGTGAGCTCCGTCTATCGAATTAGGGGGTTAGATTAGACTCTTTCTGAGGCTCCTTCTAACTTTGACTAGGAAGAATAGCAAGTGTATTATTTTTAAACTGAGGCTCAGAGAGGTTAAGGACGAGGCTCCAGGTCACACAGCAAGTCAGTAGCAGAACCAAAGCCTGAACTGAATCTCAGCCTGGTGGGTGTCCCATGACACCATCCTACCTTTCATGCTAGTTTCTCCGTGAATGCCCAGTGGGTTTAGGCAAAGAACTGTCTCTCTCCAGGAAGTTTCCACCCCTAAATGTTAGCCAGGCAGGGTATGGCCTCCTGCCAATGTTGCAGTGACAGATGTCATGTGGATGGGCCCTGATGACAAACAGCATCAGGAACTTGGAGCCTGGTATAGGCAATGGCCAGGAACTCCCTCCTCATCCCCCACCTTCCCAGCCCAAGCCTCCTCTGTGTTCATTAAAGCGATCCCTTCCTCAATGCCTGGTGTTTTCAAATGTGTGAGCAGACACCAAGTACAGTACTACTATGGAAGGAAAGAACCAAAGGCTGGGTGTTGAGAGAACAGGGTTCAAGGCCTGGCATGGCCGCTTGCTAGATGTGGGGCTTTCTCACATCTCTTAATCTTTCCAGATCTCAACGTTCCCTTCTGTAAAATGGGTATAGGGGGGTATTGGACTAAATGGCCTTCAGGAAGCCTCTTATCCCCAAGTTTGGAAACTTGGAAACACAGAAAGAGTCTATGAGGTGCAATCTGTGTGTAAGAACTGCCGAGCGTTGCTGGAGCGGACCCTAGGAGACCTAGCAGCTATGGAGTCCTTGCAACACGTCCAGCAATGAGCGGCAGCCACGCTCTTAACCACGGGCTTGCGTTGCCTCTACTTTGCCTGCTGACAGTGAACGTGCCTCTGCGGGTCGTCCACCATGTAATCGCCCGGAGTTTTTCAAAATGTGGTCTGAGAAGAATTGCCTTATTAAAACTACAGATTTCTAGACCTCTCTCCTGACCGGAAGCTGATTCTCTGGGGAGTGTAGGCTGGTAATGTATAATATCAAATTCTCCAGTGACTCTGATGCCCATTAAAGTTTGAGAAACACTCCACTAGGGAATGAATAGGTCTTTCATTAAGCAGACTTTTCCATGAGCCTAAGATATTCAGGGTGTGGTGCAAGTGTCCAGCAGGGAGCTGAGCAGTATTATTAAGTCACTGAGATACCTATGAAATATAGGTACTTTGCAGTCGTTTTCTGGATATGGGCTTTATTTCACTTCACCAACACTAGGGCATGCTGCAGTCCCAAGCCTCCGCCCAGGACCAGTAGTTTAAAACAAGAAAGATTTATTTCTATCTTGTACTGCACGTCCAGTGTGGATCTGTAGGGTGAGAGATGAGGAGATGTACTCATCATTTATTGTCTCACAGTTTCTGCGGGTGAGGAATTCAGAAGTGACTTAGCTGGGTGATTCTGGCCCCAGCTGTCTCATGAGATTGCAGTCAGGGTATATCAGCGGGAGGCGCCATCATCTGAGGGCTTGACCGAGGCTGGAGCATCCACTTCCGAGATGGCCTACTCACGTAGGTGTTGGCAGGGGCATCATGTGGGTGTCTTGACGGGTGGCCTGAGTGTCCCCATGACGTTTTATCTGGCTTTTCTGAGAGTAAAGGATCTAAAGTGGAATGACAAGCAGGTGCCTTTCGTGACCTAGCATTCACAATTGTCACCACCATCACTTCTACTACTTTTCTTCTGTTCATTAAAGTTGAGTCTCTAAGTCTAGCTTACACTCAAGGGGAAGGAAATTGGTTTCTAATCCTTGAGGCGAAGAGTATTAAAGAAACTGTGGACATTTACAAAACAGCACAGTTCACAGTCTGGCCACAAACTATTTCTATTCTTCCCATATCCAAAATACACTTAATCCTTCCTAGGACCCCTAAGGTATCATGCCACCATGGTTTGAATTCCAGAATTGTGTCATCTAAACCCAGAGACGATGAGGACCCTCGGGTATATTTCCTTAAATGCAGTTCCTTAAGTATAGTTCCTCTGAAATATAAAGACCCGTGAATACACTCACTCAACATATAATGACGGGGAAGGCAAAGGATAACCACTGTAGACATGTCTGTCCCAAACCTGGGGGGAAACGGGAGGCACACAGGACTCACCAGTTCATGGTAAGTCTGAAACACAGCTGGACAAATGTTGGAAGTTCCTTGACTAAGCCTTGGTCTTCCTTCTGACTAGGAATAGTTCTCCCTGGCTCTTTGCCCTTCCCTCTGGGGTCTTGGTTCTTCCTCTGAGTCATCCTTGCTTTTCCATGAAAGGTAGTCTTGTTTGCAGCTGTGTAGTTTTCTTAGACTGTTTCCTGCCAGAATTTGGAGGGAGAGGTTCACGGGTCATTTTCATTTTGCAGCGTTTCTGCCCCTTTCAGTCCAGGCTGGCTGTGTTTCTACAAATATCATCTTCTTAAAAATTTTCTGAAGCTCCAGTAAACGATATTGGGTTCACTCCATCAGACAAAGGCCACACCCAGAAATCTCTTAGAGATGAGCCTGTGGGTTTCTGCTGAAATGGCTAAGACAACATGCTTAAGCTTCTTAGAAGCTCTATTGTTTGATGAAGAGTATCTGCGAGGCACACACTTCTACTTTTTAGGGGGTTTTTGTCTGACTGAACAGCCCGCTGAGCTATACCACCTTCGAGCTTCCTGAGGGCTTTACAAAGGGCTTTATTGCCATTCCCTTGGCTTTATCTTCTGCACTTTTTCCTTGCAGTTCCCTGGAATTGATTGTTGTATGGAAGATATTTCTCTCTCTCTCTCTCTCTCTTTTTTTTAAAGATTTTATTNCTCTCTTTTTTTTTTTTTTAAAGATTTTATTTATTTATTTATTCGACAGAGATAGAGACAGCCAGCGAGAGAGGGAACACAAGCAGGGGGAGTGGGAGAGGAAGAAGCAGGCTCATAGCGGAAGAGCCTGATGTGGGGCTCGATCCCATAACGCCAGGATCACGCCCTGAGGGGAAGGCAGACGCTTAACCGCTGTGCCACCCAGGCGCCCCTCTTTTTTTTTTTTTTTTGAAAGTAGGCTCCACACCCAGTGTAGGCCTTCAACTCATGACCCTGAGATCAAGAGTCACATGTTCTACCGACTGAGCCACCCAGGCATCCCTGGAAGACATTTCTTAATTTTAGCATTGTTCGCCATCCTGAGAGGTTGAAAAATTTCAAGACTATCAAGCCCTGGCTCTTTCAATGCGTAGTGGTTTTTCCTTGAGCCTGTCCGTCTCCTCTCACATTTTATTATGAACAACAAGAAGAAACCAGGTGGCAAGTGGACACATAGCTTAGAAATCTCCTCAGCTAGAACCAGTTCATTAGCTATGTTTTCTTTCCACATACCTGTGGGTGACAGCGTTGCTAAACTTGCTGCCACTATACAAGGATCCCCCGTTCCTCCTCCTTCCAATAAGATTTTCCTCACTCTCCTGTATGCTCTCACCTGCAGGCTCCTCAAAGGTCATCATGCCTCTATAAACAGTTTTGCCAAAGCTCTTTAAGCTTTCACTAAAACTTTGCTCAGAATCTTTCCAACCTTCTGCTTCCTGCTTGATTCTAAAGCCTCTCCTGCATTTTTATTACGGCAACATCTCACTTCTGGTACTAAAATCTGTAGTGGTTATCTTTTGCTGTATAAAAAATTACCCTCAAACTTCACAGTTTAAAACAACATTTTTGGGGCGCCTGGGTGGCACAGCGGTTAAGCGTCTGCCTTCGGCTCAGGGCGTGATCCCGGCGTTATGGGATCGAGCCCCACATCAGGCTCCTCTGCTATGAGCCTGCTTCTTCCTCTCCCACTCCCCCTGCTTGTGTTCCCTCTCTCGCTGGCTGTCTCTATCTCTGTCAAGTAAATAAATAAAATCTTTAAAAAAAAAAAAAACACAACATTTTTATCTCACTAGTTTCTAAGGGTCAGGAATCCAGAAATGGCTTGGCCTGTTGGTTCTGTCCCAGGGCCTCTAGTGAGGTCTCTTGGGATCTCTCCAACATTTTTATCTCACTAGTTTCTAAGGGTCAGGAATCCAGAAATGGCTTGGCCTGTTGGTTCTGTCCCAGGGCCTCTAGTGAGGTCTCTTGGGATCTCTCAGGGCCAGAGGAACCACTTCCAAGATGGCTCGTTCACATGGATGTTGGTTGGAGGCATCAGTTCCTCACCACATGGACTTTTCTACAGATTTCCTAAAGAGTCCTCATAACATGGCAGCTGGCTTCCCCTGGACTGAATGATTCAGAGAGAGAGAGAGAGCCGAGAGGAAACTGTAGTGCCTTAGAAGTGACATGCCATACTTCTGCCACATTCTATTGGTCACACAGACCAACCCTGCTACAGTGTGGGAGGGGACTACTCAAAGGTGTGAATACCAGGAAGTGGGGGATCATGGGGAGCCATCTTGAAGCTGGCCACCATGCACCCCCGTTGAATCATCTCTCTGGGTAAGCAAAATACTGCTGTGTGTTGCACTATGAGGAGGGGAGGGAGATCTATTTTTGTTATGTTTTGTGACAGAAGCCCTAACTTCGTATACAATTTCAGCAACATTAGTTCTTTTTATATTTACTCAAATAATCTGTCATTTCCTGAGATCTAGGCACAAGACTATGAGGGAGGCTGGCCTGGAGACAAATCCAAGAGGCAGATGCTATGCTAGTCAGAACCACCCTTCCTCCGAACATGAGGATTTGTTTAGGCTCTGCTTCTCTGCCCAACTCCCTGTTCTCTTAGGCTAAGTTATTTCTTAGGAGTCCCCTCAGCTTCTCATGTAAATAAGTAAACTCTTGGTGGGAATCCAGAACATCTTGGAGACATATCCGAGTCCCTAGCTAACACATATAGCCTAGGCTTAGGCTGGAATGTTACTAAAAAGGTCAAGAATCGGGATAGTGTAAGGTGACCTAGGAATGAAGGAGAGGGAGAAACTGTCCTGGAAATGTTCTACACAGACCCATCATGGGGCTCTGACAGGGGCTTTGGGTACTTGTGGGTACAGAAGCCATGACATCCACAGTTAGCCAATAAGAATCAACTCTAGCAGCAGCAAAGATTTGGATAAGATTCTCTGGGCTGCCCTATACCAATCCCTGGCACCTGTATCCATTCCTCAGGTCCTCTTTCCTTTGTGACCTCCTCCCCCAGACTTAAGGTTTCTGATTTCTTTCTCAGCTCAGCCATTTCTTTCTGGAATAATCCTAGGTGCTCTTTATGAATGAATACACCTATTAATGACCCTGTGGCCCACTTTTGGTGCTGTGTTTTGGATCTTGACCCAATTTTACTATGTACCATGATGAAACCTGATTACACTCTACCCATTTGGCCTCAGATTGCCTCTCTACCAGCATCTATATGGCATAAAAGGAGGTAATTCTAGATGTTCTGAAGAAATCCCAACTCAAAATTCACCCACCAGCACACTAACAGGTATAAGTAAGTAGAAGGAATCTGTTCATCTCTCCCTCTTTGGAGAGATGGGCATTGTTCTCCTGAGACATGATATGGAATTTTCTAGTAGTGCTGACATGACTTAATTGGAAAGTATTCTGTCTAGCACATGAGTATCGGGTGTGATGAAGAACCCACTAGTCGTCCTCAGAACGACCAGTCACTACCTGCTCTTACTGAGCCCCCTGGAAATGACTGAAGGAGTGAGTAGATGTCTGGGCCACCGAAACTCTTCGGGTTTTTAATACCGTAGATAACAGACTGAATAACCTGAAGGCTCTGGAAGCGTGTTCATCTCTATTTCTCTCATTTCCTTTCCTCTCCTCAAAGTAGGGCTTTCAACTAAAAGGAACCAGGGTTCTTTAGAGTTAGTGAAATAAAACAGGGTTTGTTGCCTTGGACCATGGTTCATGATAACAGAAGGATGACCTAGATGTGGAGTGTCTGTCATAAAAACCAAGAAGAATGTGTACGAAGGAGACTTGCCTACCTGAAATAATTTAAATTAAAGGAGGAAAAAAAGTCTCAGATAAAATTGTAGTGATAGGAATGACTGAAAAAATTCTTATGTCTTGAACCAGAGGTCTTAAGAAATATATTGTTTTGGGGCGCTTTGGTGGCTCAGTTGGTTAAACGTCTGCCTTTGGCTCAGGTCATGGTCTGGGGTCCTGGGATCAAGCCCTGTGTTGGGCTCTCTGCTCAGCAGGGAGTCTCCCTCTCCCTCTGCCCTTACCCCCTGCTTGTGCTTGTTCTCTCTCTCTCTCTCTCTCTCTCTCTCGCTTTCAAATAAATAAATAAATAAATGATCTTAAGAAAAAAGAAAGGCATTGTTTTTTTTTTAAAGATTTTATTTATTTATTCGACAGAGATAGAGACAGCCAGCGAGAGGGAACACAAGCAGTGGGAGTGGGACAGGAAGAAGCAGGCTCATAGCAGAGGAGCCTGATGTGGGGCTCAATCCCATAAGGCCGGGATCACGCCCTGAGCCGAAGGCGGACGCTTAACCGCTGTGCCACCCAGGTGCCCCAAGAAAGGTATTGTTTTATTCAGAAAAATGCCTAGATAAGCAGTTTGGGATTGAAGGTATGGCTCTTAGAGACAATATAGCATGAGTCAAGGAAAAAAAAATAGAATGAGCTAAAACTTCTTAGTAAAGAACAAAAATCATCGGCAAGTGGGAGAGAGGCGGGAAGAGAGAGAAGGTAGGGAAGATGAGGTAAAGCATCATGGCAGGGCCGATGGGGGAGGGATGCTCCCCGTTAATTTGGAGTTGTGTTTCTGCTATGCTCCTCAATGGCTTGTGTGAGCGCTGCCCTGCAGAAACAAAAGCTAAGAGCTTGGCTTTACCCCTTGGGTCAAGGTGATACGGCAAGGGAAAGATGTGGACAAGAAGGCAGGATGATCCATAAACTGAATACAGCAGACATGAGCCAAGGCTCGGAGCCCATCTCATCGGCAGAAGTCACGGACGGGGAGGGGCGGACAGGGCAGCAGAGATGCTTAGAAGCCTGTGCTCCACAGCATGGGGAAACAGCGAATTTGACACAGAACGGGAAGAGCCAAATATGATTTCAGAGAGTACACCACCTGGTGGGATGGCGCTTGTCTGGCGGTGAAAGGGTGCTACTGGCTTAAAAGAAATAGAGACTCACTCTTTTTTTTTTTTTTAAAGATTCTATTTATTTATTTAAGAGGGAGAACAAGCGGAGGGGAGAGGCAGAGGGAGAGGGAGAAGCAGAAGGAGGGGGAGAAGCAGTCGGGGGGAGCCCAATGGTGGCCTCTATCCCAGAGATCCAGGATCATGACCTGAGCTGAAGGCAGACGCCCAACCAGCTGAGCCACCCAAGCGCCCCAAGAAATACAAATTCTAATGAAAACAGGGAGGAGTGATCCAGTATATGCAAGGAGTGGGAAAACAGATTAACTCAAGGGTGGTCAGAGAAGAAAATTTGGGTGATGAAATAATAAAAATGATAATGATTTCTGTTAACATTTGTTGTGGGTTTTGTTCCATTAGTAGGCACCCTCAAAGCATTTTGCATGCAATGTCTCATTTAAGTTTCATTACAATATTAAAAGGAAAAGCTATAATTTTTCCATATTATAGATGGAAAAAAGCAATGATCCGAAAGGTCAAGGAAGTTGTCCAAGGCCACCCACGTTGAAAATGGAGGGAGAATCCAGACCGAGAAGTCTGCGGAGCTTACACTCTTGTGGACATGTGAACCTGGGCTAGTGGAAGGCACAGGTATTTTTAAAAAGAATTCTTTTTTTTTTTTAAAGATTTTATTTATTTATTTGACAGAGATAGAGACAGCCAACGAGAGAGGGAACACAAGCAGGGGGAGTGGGAGAGGAAGAAGCAGGCTCATAGCAGAAGAGCCTGATGTGGGGCTTGATCCCAGAATGCCGGGATCACGCCCTGAGCCGAAGGCAGACGCTTAACCGCTGTGCTACCCAGGTGCCCCTTAAAAAGAATTCTGATTCCCTCTGTAGTACAGACACAAGGCAAAGAAATCGAGAGGGCTCCCAGCTTACCAGTCATTTGCTGGGGGTGCAGGTCTTAGCATCCTCAATGTTCAATGTCTGACAAAAGCCTTTTCACTTTGCAGAGCAAATAACATCATCTCTGAAAAGACTAAGGCTATAAGGAAGAAAACTGTCCCTTCGCATTTTGTGCGCAGGGGGATGAACTTGCTTGTCTTATGAGTATTATGGAAACCTTGTGAGAAAGAGCTGATGTCATCATGCAGGCTGTGATAGTGAAAGAGGAGGGTGTCGGCCACAGTTAAACGTGTGCCCCAGACGTTAGGAGGGTAAATGTACCAGTCAGAGCACTTTCGCTGGCAGTTGAAGGAAGAGAGTAAATTGGCCCTTGTGACTGGGAAGCTACAGGCTCCAGTCAGGATCTCAAACAAGACAATTAGGACTACTTTCTCTTGCCTCATCCTTTATCCGCCCCCCCCCAACTTTTTTGGGGCATCTGTAGACAGGTGGGAAGATAGTTGTCTATAAATTCAGATTTAGGGATGCCTGGGTGGCTCAGTGGGTTAAGCGTCTGCCCTCAAGCTCAGGTCATGATCTCAGGATCCTGGGATCGAGTCCCGCAACAGGCTCCTTGCTCAGTGGGGAGCCTGCTTCTCCCTCTGCGTCTGCCACTCCCCCTGCTTGTTCTCTCTCTCTCTTTCTGACAAATAAATAAAATTAAAAAAAAAATTCAGATTTATACCTTCCTAGTTGACCTACCCAGATGGAAAAGTGCCTCTCTCAGTCTCTCTTTTTCAACCAAAGCAAGATCTCTNTTTTCAACCAAAGAAAGATCTCTAATTGGCCTTGCTGAGCCTCATGCCCACGTCTGGACTAATCACTACCGCGAGGTGGATCCCATACTATGGCTGACCCAGCTCCGGTCGTTCTTTCACCCAGCGATGGAGGTTGGGTTGGGTATGGTGTGTGAAGAGCAGTTCCATAAAGCAAATAGGGTCCCTCGGACAGCAGTAGTGATGTCCAGCATGACACATTCTAAATGTTCATAGAAAAGTCTGGTCCAGTAGCCAATGATGTCATGAAGAAAGGAAGAGTGTTCCTAGAAAAGCCATTGTAGCACTACAGTCAGAGCTGATCCCAGTGGGGAGAAAAGGCAAGAGGGTGTGGGGAAGTGACCAAAGCCATACTGGAGCCATGCAGGTTGCTCTAGGGTAGACTCTGGCTTTGGAAAGACATATGACCAGCAGGACCCTGAGGATGAGCACTGAAGAGTAGAATGGGTCTGTGGGCAGAGTGACACCAAGGCTATGGTTCAGAATAAGCTCAGATTTAAAGAGGGAGACATTCTGGGGCGCCTGGGTGTCTCAGTTGGTTAAGAGTCTGACTTTTGGTTTCTGCTCAGGTCATGATCTCAGGGTCGTGAGATGAAGTCCTGTGTCGGGCTCCACGATCAGTGGGGAGTCTGCTTGAGAGTCTCTCTCTCTTTGTCCCCCACTCCAGCTTGCGAGCTCTCTCTCTCTCTCAAATAAATAAATAAATCTCTCTCTCTCAAATAAATAAATAAATAAATCTTAAAAAATAATAAAGAGGGAGACATTCTAAGATCAGTGAAAGTCCTCTGGACTCTTTGTAAAAGAAAAACAGGGCAAGTGTAGACCATTGTTTGGGCAAAAGGAAATAATGGTATATAAAAAGGCAAAGTATAATGGAAGTTGAAAATTTAATTTTTCTATCAAGGAGGTCAAATCAGAAAGGGCAGAACAAACAACATATAGAGATTTGAGGCCCATGGAGAGACAGTGATAATCTGGTTCAATGGTCTCTTCCTCCCACCTTGTTGGCAGATGGATGATTTTTTAAGTGTGGGTATCCACCCCCCCCACCCGCCATTTCTGTGGGGAAATTCTGAGTAGTCCAAACAATCCCTGTGGTTCCATTCCCCTCATCACTGATTGCTTTAATGACAGGCAAGAGACTTAATTCTGACCACTGCAAGGTGAGGACTGGTCTGTCAGGGCTCCTGAAAACGTGTTCTTGCTTCCGAAAGGAGAAATGGAACGACAGTCCTTCTTTCACTGCTGGGCATTGTTGTGTTGCATAAGCTCATTGGAAATGCAAAAACCACCTTGCGACCATGAGGGAATTAAATGGACACGCTGATGATGGCCGAGTAGGTTAGAGAGGTATCCTTGAAGACGAAATCGAACTACTGAAGTAACCAATCCCAAAGGCCCTCTACTTAGCACTTCTCATTTTATGAGATAATCAAATTTTCCTTATTGGTTAAGCCAGGGAACCGTGGGTTTTCTGCTCCTATTGCCCAAGGCGTCCTAACCGGCTCAGAGCTCAAGAAAGATGAGAAGATTAGATAGGAAGGGGACAAGGAGCTGATTCAAATGGGTCTAAGTATCTGACCCAGTGACTCACATCCCGAGGTGTGGAAAGAACTTTCCGGTGGGAGTGGGGGGGGCCCCACTGTCAATAACTTTTAGTAATTTTGTGGAGAATAGAAGGTGGTGCCAGGATCAGGAACTGGGCAGAGATTATCCTGATTTTTATAAAGGGAAAGAAAGATTGTTTCTGGAAACTCTAGACAAGTAAGTTTGAGGTAGATCCTTGACAACAGGGAAGCAGGACGGATTAAGAAGCAGATGGTGGGTGAGCATTTAGGAAGGAATGCGGTGGTCAGTTAAAAGCAAAATGACTTCACTGAGCACAAGTTATTCCAAACTAACCTCATTTCCTCTCTTGATAAGGTTACTATGTTTGTGAATCAGGTGTAGGCCATAAACATTGCAGGTCTTGATTTCAGCTTAGGGTTAACAGTTCCTCTCATGGTTTCCTTGTGGCTAACATGGTGACATGTGGGTTGGATGGGAGTCGTGGTTTTATGTATTTGCAGCTGGTTCAACAGCTGAATCCAAAGAGTGTTGAGTATTGGATGGATGTCACAGCCCATGTGCTAAATTCAGTTGGGGTGGTAGGGAGAGCTGGCCTGAGCTTGTGTGGGAGAGGAAGTCTGACCTGCGTGAAGCTGAGAGGACCAGGTGGACACTGGGCGGGGCAGAAATGAACGAAGAGTCATCAGGAAGACCTAGAGAGGGGGATGGTTTCAGGAGGGAGGAGTGAGAAGGCAGAAGCAGGTGGGGAGGCAGAGGGAGGGTAAGGCAGTCCCATGGGTGCACATGTATAAACCCCTGCTCCATGCTCTATGTCCTTGCTCCTGGAGGGGCCCTGTGCAACTCATGACAATGGACGTCAACCCCAGAGAGGTTCCTTGTGGAGTACCAAGGGCTCTATCCTTGATCCTGTCTGATTTATCACTAGACGAAAACTCAGGAGGCATACTGATCAAAGGTGTAGATGTCACAAATCTGGGAGGGAGAGTTAATACCAGAGGTGACAGAATGAGGACCTGGAGTGATCCTGACAGGTTGGAATGCTGGGTCAAAAACAATAAGATACAATTTAACAGGCCTAAATGTAAGGTCTGGCATTTACGTGCAAAAAACAAATGGCAAAAACATAGAGTGGGGGAGATTGCCTTGGCAGGAAGTCATGTGAAAAATATCTGAGGCTTTTAAATGACCACCAGCTCGGAATAAGCCAACAGTGTGATGTGATTGCTAACAATCCAACACAATGTCGAGCTAAGAGAACGAATAGAAATCCAGTACTCTTGGGAAGGAGTGGTCTCATTCCATTCTTAGTCGGATGACACCTGGGGCAGCATGCTCACTTTTGGGCACGAGATTTTGAGAAGGGCACTGATAAATTAGAGTGTACTCAAAGGTGGCGTAAGATGGCGAATGTTCCAGAAATTATTTGATGTGGGGAGAGGTTGAAGGATCAGAGAACATTCTGCCTAGAGAAGCAAAAACAAGAGGATCTGTGAGAGATGCATGTCACTAAGGGAGAATTCAGTCCATTCTCTGAGTAAGACGAAAACTAAAGAGTGGAAGATAATGGGGAAGCCCATTTGCTTTCAGATAAAGAGACCTTTCCCAATTAGTATAATCAAAAGAAATAATGAGCGTTGTATAACACAAGTTTCAAAAACATGAGCTCATTGGAGAGGTGAGCTATTGTTTCCATGTCATAGATAAGGTCATTGTTTGAAATGATCAAGGAATTGTATACTGACTTATCCCCAGTGCCTAGAATGTTCCCCTGGTAAATATGTGTTGAATGAGTGAGATGGTAGAGAGGCCGAATGTTTTTCCTGAAGACACACAGATGGATTCTTGACTCCATGGCACACCTTGCAGCACCTTGCAGATGCCACGGGCTGCCTTGGGAAGTCACGGTTTTCTTGTCATCAGAGACCACCTGAACGCTGGCTGGCATACATTAGATGGCTTTCTGGCATGGGGCGACAGGGGTGGGGGGAGGGCAGAGGACTCAAAGCCCCTTCCAATTCAGAGCTTTCATGCAGAATATTCCTAACTCAAAGAACACTAACTTGCTGCTGGAAAACTCATGCAGGGCGTGGAATCTGTCTTCACACACACCCAGCCAGCCCGCAGTCGATGCTATCTCCCCCTGGAACCCTTTTAGCGGCTCTCCCTATAGATCCCTATCTTGGGCGAGGCTGTAGATATCCAGTGCTTCTATATCCAGACACCCAGGGTAAAACTGACACATACAAAGGCTCAGGGAAGATGGAATTTCAGCCCACTGAACTGCCCGAGGTATGCTTTCTATTTCTGTTTTTGTTGCCAACCTCTCTAAAAAAGCGTGAGTCTTCTTTGCTGCTTCAGGAAGGGGGGGAGAGTGTCCTTGCCTGCACAATGAGAATTTGCAGAATGGAGGCCCGTGATCAACCTTAGGTGAATCCAAATACAGGCTCTTTCTATAGGGACCCCCAGGATGGACCAAGAGAAGTTTTTAATCCTCTTCATTTCAGTATAAATTATGATATATGCGGAAGGTCCTCACCGCCTTTAAGGGCGATGGGGGTTAGGTGATTGGGTTGAGGGCGATGAAACCGATGATACCCGCTGACGCCTGTGTTCAGTTCCCTCTCCTCCAGGAAAGGTGCAGACGGAGACTGCAGTGAGTGGAGGGTCCTGGGCCACCACCTTGGGACTGGACTCTGGACCCTCGCGGGCTTGGCTGCCTGTCTTCTAGCCGGCTGTGCTAGTAGGTGGTGTCCCCCGTCTCCACTAGGTGGAGAAAAAGAGCGCTTGCGAAATGTACAAAGCCCCAAATCAAAAACACAGTCCAAAGAGTAAAATCCAATTCTAAATGGAACTCGAAAACTTGAGAAGTAATTTAAGGGAACCACATTAAATACTAGAATGTTTAATGGGGCCCATGTGTCCTGAGCAGAGAAAGAGAGTGCGAGAAATGGAACAGAGGAAATCAGGGAGACAATATGTCTGTGCGACTTGTTCTAATTAGGGGCACAGCGCTGCTGAGGATCATTCATTATAATTTGTTTAAATCTTCAGCACAGCCAAGGCACCTCTGCTGAGTGGTGTAAAACAAAGGGCTCCATCGTAAACGGGGTGAGCGTCTCTCTGTTGGAGGTTAACGCCAGTCACTCGGGAGGGCCAGGGCTGTACATCACTCTCGTGCCAGCTCTTCTTTATGGCTCCAGCGCTGGGCTCCAGCTAGCAGATGTCTGCAAATTTCGGAGAGGAGAGGGAGAGAGCAGGGGGAGGGCGGGGGCCCCCCCCCGGCATTCATTGTCTCCAACTTGTCTGTCGCTTAATTCAGTATCTCTGTCTGCCGCTGGAGCGGGATGGGAAGAGTTCAAAGGAGGAAATCAAAACAATACATAGATCAGAGCTTGGGAGTGATATGTGTGGCACCCAGAAATCACCGGCACTCCTCCGGCTCCGCTTTGAAATGTGGATGCTGGCGGTGATTTAGTGGGCTGCGCTGGCGCTCACGCCAGCAGCACGTGGACCGCTTACTGGGGGGTTATTTTTAAAAAGGGGGAAGGTAGCCCGGCGCTCCAAGCTGTCCAGGTGGTGTGGGGTCAGGTTCAGGTTTGTCCCGGGCTAGAGGTGATGTGGGGGTGGTGAGAAGGCCCTGAGACGACGTTGACGCCCCACCCCCAGGCACACGTGCTTTGGGTTTTGGACACGGCAGCTCCTTCCATTCGGCAGGGGTGCTCCACCTAGGCCTGCTGCCAAGCTCTCGAACTTGGGAGGGTGCCATTTGTGTGCTTCATGCTCTTTCCTTGCACCCCATCTCCCAGCCAACCAGCTGACTTGCTGGGGCATGGACATGGCCTCTGCTAGCATCTTTAGGGGCGGGGTGCCCCCTGCGGATAAGGGCAGAGCTTGGTCTGGTGGATGGTGCTTTCTTCTGACACCATAGAGCTTTGAGCTCGGCACTCAGCTTGTCAATCAAAACACAGGTTGGATTTTCCCCTTGCTTGACCCTCCCACCGGTCATCTGTGCCAAAGAAACTGCACATCCTTAGTCACCGACATGGGCATGGACAGACCACCAGTCTAGTGCTTCGTCCCAGCCCGTGTGGGGTTGCTCCAGATTAATTCTACAGACATTCCTGGGTGTTAGAGCCTACGTTGGGCATTCATCGGGTCTGTTTTATGCTGGTGAGGAAGAGCTGCTTTTCCTGGCTTCTCCACCCTTAGGTGGGGTTTCACCTGCAATTGGATGCTACTGACCAGGGTGGGGACCAAGGGAGAGAGTGGGTGAGTTGAGGTGATCTGCCCTGTGACGAGTGAAAAACAAAGGCACCGTAACTCGTAGAGGTAGAACGAATGCTCCCCTCCATGTTCCTAATTCCCCAGTTGGGCTAGAGGCCTCTGCTCTGTGCTGTGTATTTGTCTGCTCGCTTGTCCGACGCCCCCACCGGGCTGTAAACTCTGCAAGGGCAAGGGCCGTGTGGCTCCCGTTCACTGTTAAACCCGGTGCCCTCCGTGGCGCCGGGTTCAGCAAGTCCTTGCCCCTTCACATGCGAAGGAAAGCACATTCTACCGCCTTGGCTCTGATTGCTGTATAATTGTAATTTAATTTATGGATCATCTGTTATGCTGGCACTGTGTGCTGCTATGTGCTCGGGTTATAAAGATTATTAAAATCACTGCCTTAACCCTAGAGAATTCACGCTCAAGGGTGAAGTGGGCTGAGGGCTGTAGGGAGAACAGACAAGGACGCTGCTACATAGTAACATGGTTAGGTCCCAGAATACTTATGCACCAGCTACCGTGAGGACCCCTACCAGGCACTGATCCAGCGTGAGAGCCCTGGCAGCACCCCTGAAGGGCCTCGGGATCGGTCTGATTCCGTGTTCTAGCACAGAGCGGCAGTCTGCCCGGAAAATTGTGCTGAGTATTGCGTATGCTGACGCGGAGAACCCGAATGCCCTGATACCATAGGACTTGTCTGCGTTCTCTGCAGACGCTTGGGGTTCTTTGTTAACCAAACCCCAAAGCGACTCTGTTTCTTATACACCAGGACATAAAGCACTGGTGCCAGATTCAGAAAGCCCGATTCACAGATGTCTCTGGGGAGGAACAGGGTGAGCGTGTTCCTGACACTCCAGTTGAGAAAGACTTGAACTGCTCTGCCTTTCCCATGTCTCAGGCCTCTGGTTGGTCCCGTCTTGGGCGTGTGCCGAATGAATGAACAGGAGGACGAAGGTGTGAACCCCCGTGTAAGCGGCCGTATAACTGCACGCAGGACCGCCCAGGGGGCGAGGAACAGAGGATGGGAGTGATATGCTCAAGTTCACCCCCATCTGCCTGACCTTGACCCAGTTATTCTGAACCTCGGAATCACCATCTTCTCTTCCACCAGGTTGGGGGTTTTAAACAGACCAGGCGGGGTCCGTCAGGGAGGTGTTCATGGGGGAGACAAGTACTGAGCTGTGTCCTAGTTGAAAGCCTCCTGGCCAGGGCGAGCCAGGGCCGCATCTTGTGGGGCTGCAGCAAGCCAGACCCTCGCAGAGCCCCTACGGACAGACATGCTGGCCACGAGTCATCATGAGCAGCTCTCGCCTGGTCTGACTTCATGTCTCTCCCCCTAGAGTGTAAGGGATCCATTCACGTAGTCCTCTTACATTTACTTAGCACCCGTGTATGCCAGGCATAATGCTGGGCTTGGAGGAAACAAGGATGAGAAAGATGTGGTCTCCATCTTGTACAAACCCGCAGACCCAGGAAGGAGACAGCTACGTCAAGAGATAAGCAGGAACTGTCACATATTTGCGTGTTATTTGTTGCATGTCACTGTGAAATTGCTCGAGCTGGGAGGAGTGGAGAGCGCCGGCTCTAAAGTCAGGCTTTCTGGGTTCATAGCATCCCCTGATGCTGTGGACTGAGCGTGAATAATACACATTCATCTCGATGAGCCTTGGTTCCTTCATAAATGGGGGCCAATAATTACATCCCCTTCAAAGGGTTGATGTGAGCATTAAATTGGATAATGCATGAAAGACACCAAGTATGCAATAAACGCTCAATAAATGCTAGCAAATATTTCTCTGTTCCCTCACTGCCTCTTTTGCAGCGCCTCCAAAGTTTCTCTGCAATCAAACGTTAGAGGGATGATTTCAGAAGTGAGGATTGGAAAAGCATCTTGGAAAGGCACCAAGATTCCTGTAATTCTTGTAGCACTTAGAAATGATATGACATAATTAATTTCCATAACTGCAGAGTAATGCTACAAACATTTATTGAGCACCTACTCAGGCCCTATGCTACATAATGGGGATACAAAGAAGGGAAAAATCCTAAGACAGATCATCTCTTGCTCTTCAGGAACTCAAGATTCGGAAGGGGAGACAGATGAGCAAAGAGATGGAAAGTCCTGCAGTTGGTGCTATGAGGACGTCTCTGGAGCAATGGTGGGGACACCAAGAGAGAGTGACCAGCCTTCTAGAATAGGTCAGAGGGAGCTTACCAGTGCAGAAATGCTGAGCTGCATCTGGGTTGAGGAGGAGTTGGGATGTTCTGGGCCCTGACGAATCCATGGAATTGGAAGCTCCTACTTTTTTGCCAGCCTTTCAGCTATGCTGGTCCAGGAGGCAGTGCACAGAAATGGGAATTCCAGGAGGGCTGGATACTACTTTGAGCTCTGACAGTGACCTGCTGTGTGGCTTTAAGCAAATCACTTCCCCTTTCTGGGCCTGTGGGAGAGCATTATCTAGTTGGCAGAAGTCTCTCAGATTAGATTCATTCACTTGCTGTCCAAGAAATATTAATTAAGTCCCCATGAGCTGGCTATCAGTGTAGGTGGCTAGAACTTAATCCCATGGGAGAAATCTGGGGAAACAGTGTAAAATATAAGCCCCAGAGTTATCCCGCCTAAGGGGGGAGGGAGCTGGGCTATTTATTCAGAGTTGGCATATAAATACCTCAGCTCCTGTCAGTCATTGGTTGAGAGCTGTTGCGGGTGGCACAGGGAGCAAGTAAATTAAATTCTATGCCGTACACACAGTCAGAATGGTGTTGCAAGCCTGAGGAATACCGCTGGGAGCATGACAGCTTTGCTACAGTGAGACACTGTGATACGTGCCATGAAGGAAAAAAACATGTGAATGAGAGAGGAGAAAGCTAAAATCCTATCCAGGGGTAAGAAATTCTCACTGTCACCAACAATAAATATTCTTGGATTTGACTTTACTTGAAAGCTTGAAATGGCCTGTTTGTTTAGACCAGTGGTTCTTATCCAAGGATCTTGTCCTCCAGGGAACATTGGGCAATTCCTGGAGACATTTTTAACTGTCAGGACTTGCAGAGTGTAGAGGGTAGGGTTGCTACTGGCATCTTCGTATATAGAAGCCAAAGGTGCTGCTAGCATGCTACAGATGCATTGGACGGCCGCCTACATCAAAGAATTATCTCCTTCAAATGTTAAATAGTGGAAAGACTTGGTCCGGACCTTTAGCTTTCCAGTTGTAACTTACTCTGGTCAACCAGGCAGAGAAGGAAGATGCTGGTGATGAGAGAGAGAGAGAGTTATATGTCCCCGAAGAGAAGAAAGGGTGTAGTTTCTGTTCCTGGTACAGCCTGCAGTGCCGCACGATCTTACTCTAAGAAACATGTCACCATCTGGAGGAGGAATTGAGTTTCTACTTTTCCTTTGTTACCTGTGACATGTGATCGCCAAATGTGCCTGTGATCTGTAATAACCCCAAGGGAAAGGGAAGTGTGTATGTTTACACACTGAGCCAAAGGCCATGAAACTTTCTGTCCCTCTCTTAGAGCTTGCAGGCAAGGGTGAGATTTGCTGGCAGTGTCTACGGGTTTCTCCTGGATGGAGTGGTTTGCGTGGGTGTGGAGGTGAGAGCCCAAAATAGCTGGGTATAGAGGAGCCGTTCATTAAGTGCCCCCCAAGCTCCTGGGCAGTAGAGTTTGGGGGAAGAGAGTGTAGGTTCTGGGGCCATTTTCTGGGACTGAGTCCCTGTTGTCACCACTTAGTCACTGTGTGATCTTGAGCGAGTTACTTAATATCTCTAAACCTCAATTTGTCCTCATCTGTAAAATGGTGGGAATCAAGGGATTGCCACTGCATGTTAAATGAGATAATCCATTTTGTGTGCCTGGTGTCTGGGATCCATACACATTAGCTGCTGGCATCTTGGCATCTTTGAAGGGTGGCATGAGCTCTTCACAAAAATTGTCATTTTATCTAGTCCTCTGATGAGTTCAGTGAGGTCCTCAGATTGCCAAGGAACAAGGCAGAGGATCTGAAAGTAGAATGGTCTTTCCTGATTCTATCTTTTGCAAATATCTGCCTTTCAAGGGATCCTGAAAGGCCTCAGACATTCCTCATCAATAGAATAGAGAGGAAGCCATGTTGCAAGGCCAGGTCGTAAAAGACAATATGGCTTTGCCTGGCTCTCTCTCTTGGGTTGAATCCAGTCACTATATTGTGTGGAAGTCCTTTCTCAGACTTTTTAACCAAAGAACCAGGAGTCAAGAGCTTGAAATGTGAACTCTCCCTGGAGGGAGGTGGGGGAGTAGTGGAAAGATCTTACCACAAATACATAAAGTGTCTTTGATATTTCATTTATTTCCTTAAAAATTTAATGTAGGTTTTTTTATATGACTCCATAATAAATATTTTTTAATAGAAGAATAATTTTTGAATGGCATACTGTCCAGTAAAATTGACTCTCTAAGATATGCCCTGTTTATTCTGTGGTTTCAATTTCTCTTGGCCTCCCGGCACGTACCCTGGGGCCATATGCATCCCGGTCTGAGAAGCAGTGTGCCCTGCACACATCCTTCCCCACTCTGCTTTCCCTCTCCACTTCCTCCTTCTTTGCCCTCAATTACTCTTGTTCATCCCCCTGTCCTTGGCAGACTGAGGGACATTGCCTTGTGCTGGTGGGGTTTGGGGCTGAGGAGGGAAGTCACTGACCCTGCTCAGGAGTGACATCCCTCCTCCAGCCTCGTTCATTCATGCTGGGCTCTGTATGCCAAGCACAATACTGGGCCCGGGCATGATGAATAAGTCAGTTGAGCTCTGCCCTCACTGAGTGTCCCCTGGTGGGGACAGAGCATGGACAGCTGTGAGTCCATAAATACATTCACATAAACGGAGAGTGAGAGGAAGGTACAGGGCGCCAAGGGACAGCCTCACTGGAGAGTCGAGGAAGGCTGCCCTGGAAAGGGCCTTCCATAGGGAGAGCTGAAGGTCGAGGAGAAGGCGGAAGCGTGCTCTGGGTAGAGGGAACGGTGTGAATGAGGGTCGTGCAAGAGAGAGCATGGACCATTTAGGGGACCCAAGGAAGCTCAGCCTGTCTTGATGTGAAAGAGAGAGTGGCCAGGGCTGAAGCCCGGCCCCCAGGCAGCCAGGCCCTCACAGCCGGGCATAAGTGACATTGGGCAGTTTGGGCTTCATCCTGAGGCAATGAGAAGTCACCAGAGGGAGGGTGGCGCCTCCCGGTGGCTGCCCCTTGAGCTCTGTGGCATGAGCTGGGGCCACCCGACTGGCAGGACCGTAATGAAAATGATTTCATCATCGTTGCAGGATGTAATGAAGGACAACACAGACCTAATGACTCAGAGAACAAATGCCCGTGAATCAGAAGGGACGTGTGGAAAATTACACGGTTTGGGGCAAGAGGGTTAATGTTTTTTGGATGGTTCCTGCTGTGAACCGGATTACTTATTGAGCATTTCAACATGAAGTGGCCTCTGGGGACTCCTCAGGATGGCCCAGGTCCCCCTTACCAGTCTCTGGAACCATGGCAGGGTGAAGAAATATGGGCTCATGATGCCAGGTCTGTAAACAACTAATTCAGACCAGAGTGTTCCCTTCTCAGCCCGGAGGGTTGGCCCATTAGTTCGGCAGAGGAGAACGGCGGGAGACAGGGTGCAGGAAGGAATGGATGCGTGTGGGGCGAGGAGGTCACCTTTGCAGGCCGGGTGGCCGCGGGGCTGTGAGGCTGAAGCCTGTGGAAAGCTTGCCAACTACCCGGGCAGTGGCCCTGCCCCTCCCCCCCCCAGCTGCAAACGTGGGCTCCTCTTCCTTCTGAGGTTCCCGGGTGCGGGCCTTCCGGGCATGTTAGCCCTGGGACGGCGGCCTTCCGCAGCCGAAGAGGAGTCCCTTAGCTAAGCCAGTGTCAGGAATTGGTTTATCTACTCATCTATTATCCCCACTCTTCTCTTGCAAACGGTAGGGCTGTGACAGATTGCGATGGGGGAGGGGAACTTATAATCGTGGAAGGAACCTAGGGAGACTCTAGAGCGTGGGGCTGTGCCAACGGGGTCTTGCAACGGGAGCCCTGAGCGATGCTGAACGGCAGGAAGGAAGGGTTGGCTCAATAAAACAATACATCACATACTGTGGCAGATGGTATTCTCTCCCAAACCAGCCACAACAGTCTTTTCAGGCCCACATAGGCTTCCAGAACCTTGCCACTTACCATCAAAAGGCAGGGTCTATTTCCCCTACCCTTGAGCCTTTGTGAGCACTTAGTTACTAGAATCCAGAGGAAGTGGTGCTGTGGGCTGGGTCATAAGAGAGAGGGTGGCTTTGCGGGGCTCTGGCTTGGGATGCTGGGCCCTGGACTCCAGGTACCGCATTGCGAGGAAGCCCAGGCCCCATGGAGAGGCCACGTGGGGGTGTTGTGGCTGACAGCCCCTCTGAAATCTTGCTGACTGCCAGCAGTGACTGGCAGAGCTGTGAGCGAGGGAGCCTTCAGCTGCTGGGCTCAGGCCTTGGAGCTGCCCCAGGGGGCGCTGACTGGCGCAGAGCAAAGCTCCCCCTGCCGTGTCCCGATCCTTTGCACGTTTGGGAACAAAATAAATGTCATTATTGTTTGGAGATACTAAGTTTGGGAAGGAATTTATTGTGCAGCCACAGTAACGTCTATGAAATGCCCGAGAATTAACAGCTAACGTTTGTGAAAACACTCGAGAGTTTACAAAAGGCATTCACACAGCAGTCCCCGTCGGGTCCCTCGGGTCCCTCCTGGCCTGCGAGGCTGCCGGGGCCGGTTTCAGAGACAGGGAGCTGAGGCTTGGAGGGATTGCGTGAACAGCTCAGGGGCCGATGCTGGTGACCAGCAAAGGAACCCAGTGAGCACATGCTCTCAGCTGCTCCTGGGTCAGCCGACCGAGCCCCTACGAGGGCCTGTGAAGGCCACCGAGATGCAGTAGGCAAGGGCCTGGCGTGAACGAATCTTCCAGACAGTGGAGGTGAGTATGGCCAGAAGTGAGCACACCACACTCTAGGGTAGAAAGTGATAGGTGCCCCAAGAGCTGAATCCATTCTTTCATTCCACTGGTAGTTACTGAGCCCTTATTGTATACCAGGTACAAATTCCTGCCCTCCTGGCTTTTCATTCCGGTGAAGGATGGATAGGTAACCGTTAGGAACGGAGTGTGGAAGGCCTAACTCCTGGTACCTTAGAATATGACTATTTTTGGAGATAGGGCTCCTAATGGGGTAATTGAGGTAAAATGAGGTCATACGGGGGCTCATCCAATGGGATTGGTCTCTGTATAACAAGAGAGTAGGACACAGACATGCAAAGACACGAGGAGACAATGGCCATCTATAAGCCAAGGAGAGGGGCCTCAGAGAAAACCAGCCCTTGACCTTGGACTTGGGGCCTCTAGAACTGTGAGGAAGTAGATTTCTGTTGTTCAAGCCACCCTGACTCTGGTACTCTGTAATGGCCGCCCTAGCAAAATAAGACTGCTGAAGGGGTTTGTCATGGGTCAGGGCTGCTTCTTCTGGGACAATGGTGGAGGGGACGTTTGAATTGGTTTTAAGAGGGAGGGTCTGGAGATACGAGGCTGGGGTGAGGGCAGGGCTGGGGGAGTTTGCCGGCAGGTGGAGGAATGGGTGGTCTACAGAATTAGGGGCATTGGAAATTGAGTTATTGCATAACTCTCCTGTTAACGTAGAGGTGGGGATGTTTAGAAATCATGCCAATGTGTCCTAAACCTCTTCCTAGGTTCTGCAAGTCACCTTGGCTCAACCCATCACTAGTTAGGAGACAGGCACTTGAAAGTCCCCTCCCCTACATTGACACAAATATTAGCAACGGGACACCAGTTGTTTTGGGGACAAGTGGATTATAGGACTTGGGATTTTTTTGTATGCAGATATGATCCCTGGGAGAAGAGGGATCAATTTCTTAAGAAGTCCATGGCCTTCTGAGATGGAAAAGGACAGTTGTGTCATCCCTTGCTCCCTTCAGTTCAAAGGAAAGTGGTCCAATCAATTTCCAGTGGGCAACAAGGTGACAAGCTCTCTAAAAATAAAATTGTTTTAGGGAAACAGAGAGTCTGTTGTGAGGCCCTGGGTCACCACATGAGTTCGGGGTCCTTAGGGAGGGCTGGCCCAGCACACCTTGTGGTGAGCTCCACTGGGGACTCCTCTCACCCACCTTTGCCCACACAGTGGTTCTCTTGGGCCAATGCATTCTGGGGAGGGAGTGTGAACTGCGAAGAATTATCTTGGAGGTCACTCTGCACATCACCATGGTATGGACAGGCACCTGGACCAGCCAGGATGTTCCACCACCATTGACCATGGGGCAGAGGGAACAATAGTGACAGCGAACTGGCCAAATTCTGGGGTTCTTCTGTTTGCAAGTTTGGGGGGGACTGGGCCCTCTGAGCACCCTGCGTCCTCAGACAAATTGGGGTCTTGAGAAAGAGATACTGGGCCTCTGTTGTTGAGACATTGGGTACTTGAGTTATTAATTGAAAAAACAAAATAAAGTAAAACAAATGAATATGAGATATAGGCTTGTGTGTGCTTTAATTATGTGGAGCAAAACCTTGTTCTAGAACAGATCAGGGCTAGGAGGGACTGTTGGGTCTCCCTGGCCTTAAAGCTCCCTGCTTCCCTCCCCTCCCCCTGCCCCCCTCTTTTTTTTTTTTTTGGCAGACAACACTAAAATTGAACTCTAGGTGTTTCTCACTGGAGTGGGGGTTCCTGAAGGGCAGGGTGATGTCTTGCTCACATGGGCCACCCCCCCAGCCCATGTGCCTAGTAGGGGCTGGGATGTGCTGTCCAAATGGCATTGGTCGATCCCCCCACCATGTTGCCTTGCCTTGAGGTGACTCCCCTCCTGCTACCAAAGGCTGAGCCCCAGGATCTCCTTACAGAGTGGTTCTCAGAATCTTCCAGCCGCAAATAACCTTTCCTGGCCACTCTCTCCCCACTGTCCAGATGGCGAGGGTTGTGCAGAGCTGGGAGCAGAAAGTCAGGTGGTACAAATGCTGTGTGTGTGTGTGTGTGTGTGTGTGTGTGCGCGTGCATGCGTGTGTGTGCATGTGTGTGTGTGTGTGTATGAGTGTTTGCTTAAATTCTTTCTTTGCCACAGTCCAATCTCTTTGTTGGCAAGTCTCTGTCCCCTGACCCCAGATTAGGCCTCTGCATGTGGAAGGTGGGCGCTGTGTTTGCTGCCTTGGGCAGGGCTAGGATACCGGGAATCACCTCCACGTTTCCCAGAGCTCAGGGCTTATTCAGACACACCCATCTCTTGCCAGGATGTAGGTCAAGAAGGAAAAAAATGGTCAGGGGGCAGGATGGGCCCAAGATGATCAGGCTTTGTGGGTGATTGGTCTCGCCGCGGGCTGGTGTTTCTTATCTAACAGGCTTTCGTTATTTTCATATGCTCTCTTGAGTAGAGATTTGTGATTTTAACCAGTGCAGCCTCAGAAGAGCCGTGAGATTCGCCTACTTTGGATAAGTCCTACCTCATTTCCTACAGTGATCATTTTTCTCCCTCTGGGATATTAGACTGTGATGTGGGGGCTCACTGGCCCCTCAGCCCCTCCTCCCTGCCTCTCTTGCCTTTATGGGGTTCGCATGGAGCCCAGAGAAGGGGTGTCTGGCTGGCAGGGAAGACAACGTGTCTTAGCCCCGTGCTGGCTACCTTGTGTTTTACATATGTGGGCTCATCAGATGCTCAAGCAGCTTACACGAGAGACAGGATTTTTACAGAGGGGGCTGAAGGAGGTTAAATAATATACCCCAATCCTGGCAGGTATGCCTGTATGCACCTGGATCGGTTAGGGGCAGGAGGCTGCATTCATGCCGAGGTGATTCTGACCCCCATGTCCAAGCTCCTAAGCTCTTGGCTCTAAGCCTGATGGGGCGTCAGACGTGGGTGAGGGGCCCACAGTTGGACCCTGTCTGGGTGGGTGGTGGAGGAGGAGGGATGCAGAAGGATACAGTGCTCCGGGCTCCATCTGTACCTGCAGGAGACGGAACACCATGTTCCTACCTCTGTGAGGTTGTAGTGCGTGCCCGGTTTCCCTCGCTGCCTTTCCACCGGGCCTGGGCCAGGCCCTGCTCACCCAGTCCCATGGCCTGGTTGTCAAAGCGTACATCTGTGTCCCCAGTCCCAGAACCTGCTCGCACAAACCCTTGGGTCTCTCCTGCCCCCACCCCTCCACCTCTTGATCTTTATCTTCCGGGGGCAAACTGAGGCGGTAGGAGGTGAAGCCACGATGAAGGTTGGAAGGTGAGAAACCTCTCAATTTGGTCTCCGTCCTCTTCTTCGGAGGCCAGCGTATTTTTACTGGAGTCAAGCACAATCAGTCACGTGCTATGATGGTTTCTCAAATGTGGGGTAGCTATGCTGGGGAAATGGAGAACCTTCCCTCTTGGGTCTGCTCAGCACTGTTTCCTGTTTCCACCTGTTTTTGGTCAAGGTTCAAGAAGAAGGAAGCTTAACAGCCAAAGCTGGCCTGGAGGAGAGTGGATGTTGGGAGTGGCCACGCCGGAGTCTGGCAGGTCAGGCCTCTCAGGAGCTCTCTGGGGGCCGGTTCGTGTTCTAACGGCCAGTGGAGGGGAGTAGTCCTGGGTAACCATTTGCCCTGCACGTCTCTGGAGGTTAGAGGGCAGGACCTGGCTTTTTGTTGGGCAGAAGGGGCAGCTGAGCTCCAGAGAGGGAAATGACTTGGCTAAGTTCACTCAGCAGACTGAGGCCCACACCCAGGCCCTGTGGTACCTGGCTCAGCGTTTGACGCACACCCACTGTCGCCTGCTGGGCTTGGCTGAGGAGACAACACCCTGTCAAGAGGAAGACAGTGGGGCTGGGCCTCCCGGCCAGTCTGTCATGCTCCATGGAGGAGCCAGGAGCTGGGTGTTCTGGGGACATGCCAGAGAAACGAGGGAGTCCCTGCCCTCTAGGGCTGACGGGATCTGTGTGGAAGAAACAGCCACAAAGCCTTTACCAAGTACCTCAGTAACAGGAAATCATTAATCCAGGCCAGGGTTCAGACCCCGAATGGGTCAGCCCTGAAGCAAACCCCGAATCAGGCCAAGGACTTACCTGATTTCACACCTGTGGGAGCGCCTACCCTCGGCGCATTTAATGTTCTGGTGACACAATACGGGGAGTTATAGGACATGTGGGGCCTTGGCACTGGCTCCTCGGGCAAATGACTGCCCTTCTCCAAGCCTTACTTTCTTCATCTGTAAAATGAGGGAATGCATTTCGCCCTCAGGGGTAATCTGTGTCACAAGCCTGGTGATATGCCTGGCATAGAGCAAGGGCCCCAAATTGACGTTGGGATTTATTATTGGGACTGTCTGAGGATGAAATGGAATCTACGACAGGTAAAGTACCTGATATGGTGCTTGGACCTCACCACACCAGCCCCCCTTCCGTTCCTCCCCTCTTTTCCCAGCACCCCATTTCCTGCCCTGCCCCCCTCCGTATCCTCAGCCTCACACCGCAGGTGCCTGGCCTCGTGTCTCCCAGCGGATGGAAGGCAGCACACTCTGGCATCGATCCTGCCGGGGAGGTCTCACCCTCATAGGACACTCTGGAGGCTAAATGGCCCTCCTGTCCCAAAGGCATGAACGGCAACTCCCTGATCGTGGAGGTGGGCAGAAGGGCTCCCTGCGTCCTCAGCGCCTAGCCCAGATCCACAAACCGTTGGACAGATAGAGCGACAGACCGCATCCAGAGGTGATTTTGGGGCCTCCTCCCCCATCTCCAGGGCACATCTGACAAAGTCTGGACACATTTTTGTTGTCACAAATGGAGAAGTGTTACTAGCACTTATCTCCCGGGTAGGGGCCAAGGCTCAGCTAAACAGCCTACGATACACAGGACGCTCCCCCTGCGATGAAGAACTATCTGGACCAACATGCCCAGGGTAAGAAACCCTGAGAGAGACAGTAAGACGGAGCTCACCTGTAGGCATAGAAACTCCTCTAGGAGCCAATACCGAGGGACATGGTGTAGAAGGCACGAGGACCGAGCGCAAAGGACCACTCCTGCCAGGAAAAGGCTGGGGGTGGTCAGAAGAGGCCGTGATGGGAACGAGATAGTGGGGCTGTGTCTTGAGTGTTACAGGCTGTCCAGGCAGAGAAGGCATGGAGGGTCCCCACTTCCAGGGATGGGGAGGGTCCCCGCTTCCAGCGTGGGCCAATGTAATCAGTTCCTTGGGAAGTCAATGGCAATGACTGTCCCCAGACACTCAGACCACTGATCAAGACACCCAGCTGCTTGGCTGGGTGACTGGCTTTCTTGGGTGTCAGTGCTCTGGCTTGGGGGCCTTGTGGACACGGCCAGAACTAATCGATGATTGTTTGGTGTGGGTGGGACCATGCTCGTGTGTGCTTTGGTTGTTCTAAAAAATCCACTAGAGGGCATATCAATGCTAAGATCTTCTGGCAGGTTGGACAAATGACATTTTGTATGAACTTAGCCTGCAAAGGCTCTTGGCCCTGGGTGGTGAGGGGGGCGAGGAGGGGCCAGGTGACGGAAAATGGGGTTATTGATTCGTGTCCCTCCCTACACCCCCTACTCCTGCCGGGCGATGACAGGAAGGTGATTTGTGAATTCATGGAGACAGCCAGCCGTGAGCCTCCCGGTGATGACAGACACTGTTCGGGAAGTTCAGCTTGGAGGACAGGACGGCAGGGGCAGATTCCGGGGATGGGATCCCACAGTGGTGTGACCCTCTGGGAAAGGAGCTCCTGCCCCTCCCCATCGGCTTTCCTAGGAGCCCACTTGCCCCTGTGGCCTGGCTTGGTGTGGCCAGGCAGCCTCCCCTACCCCTTGACCAACAGAGCAGAGTACGGCTACAGAGCCTCTGGAGGTCTCCAAAGTTCTAAGTGTAGGAGCCAAGAATGCTCTGAAAACCCTCATTTTGCATGATGGACCCACCCCCAGCCTACTTTTGTGTGAATACCAGCCTACAGAAGCTGGGCAGAAACACCCAGAGAAAGGGGTGACTGACCCAGAGGCAGGCCCAGGTGAAGGGGATCATGCTGTTTTGTTGTCTACCTTGATGTCAGGGAGACTGAGGGGATGTCACGGGGGTGGGG